>NC_054557.1:25155957-25360266 GCF_017654505.1 Polyodon spathula | reverse complement strand
GCCAGTACATACATGGGGAAATGGGAAGAACAAAAATCAGGACGAGAACCTTTAGAATACATTCGGTTTGTAGATGATATTTTTGGGGTTTGGACACATGGAGAAGAATCTCTTTACCAGTTTCATAAAGTGGCAAATGAAATGCACAGTAATATTAAGGTGGACCTTCGATGGACAAGAAAAGAAATAGAATTTTTAGATACCATAGTAAAACTTGAAGAAGGTTCAATTGAGACTGACCTCTTCTATAAACCTACTGACATGCACCAGTATTTACACATGTCCTCTACACATCCAATACACACTAAAAGGGCAATCCCAAAGGGGCTAGGAATAAGAATACGAAGAATATGCTCTAAAGAAAGTGACTATGTAAAACAAAGACATGTATTAAAAACAAATCTTAAAAAAGAGGATACAAAGAAAGAATTATAGAGACAGTTAAGAAACGTGGAAAAACTAAAAAGAGATCATCTACTAGATTATAAAAATAGAGATAGAAACGTCACGACAGTCCCATTAGTAATGACGCACGCTAAACTTTTGCCCAATATTTCTAAGATAGTTTGGAAACACTTGCGGATTCTACATAATTCAGAAAAATTAAAAAAAGTATTTCTTAAAGAGAAGCTAATTTAGGTGATATTCTAGTTCACAGTAAACATAAAAGAATAATTGACAGAATAGGTTCTCCAAATACTTGCACTAGTACATGTAAAGTCTGTAAATACATGGATTTGTTTATGAAATAGCCTGTGAAAAATGTGATGAAATAAAATATGTTGTAGAGACTGGAACAACTTTATATAAAATAATTCAGAACCACCTTTCATTAATTAGAAATAAAAAAACGAATGAACCAATAGTACAGCACTTCACCAGTCAAGGACATGACATAAATGATGTAAAGTTTGTAGTATTAGAACAGCTAAAATTAGACAATACGACATATAGAAGAATAAAAGAAAGTAAATGGATAAATAGACTGAACACAATTATGCCAGCGGGACTCAACAGAAAAGAATGAACTAATTAATTCCAATAAATATATAAAAGTTAAAATTAATTAAATAAACAAAATGAATTCAAAAGTTGTGCATGCTGATGTTCTGGGGAGACCATATCAATGCTGATCCTCGGAGCCAGCATTGCATGAAAATATAAATATAAGTTTATATAAAATAATGTTAATTAGAATTAATATAGATTTAAAGATATAAGTAAAAGTGATGTCACATATAGAACACCATTACATCATGTAAGAATAAATCATGGCTTTGAATATAAACAATAACAAGTAGTTGTCATGCCATCAAACACCTATAAATACCTCCAATGTTTTGATTCAAACACAGGCTCCCTTGAGAAAGATATGTACAACATATCGAAACATTGGGCAGCTGGCTCTTTGAGCTATATATATATATATATATATATATATATATATATATATATATATATATATATATATATATATATATATATATATATATATATATATATATACACACACACAATGCCTATAGAAAGTCTACATCCCCTTTCAGAATGTTCACCTTTTATTGCCGTGTAGCCTGGAATTGAAATCGTTTTTTTTTTTCATTTATCTACACATCCTACCCCACAACTTTCAAATGAAAAAAAAATATTCTAGAAATTTGTAGAAAATTAATTTAAAAATAAAATTTGAAAAGCTTGGTTGGATAAGTGCCCACCCCCATTGTAATAGCAATCCTAAATTAGCTCAGGTGTAACCAATCGCCTTCAAAATCACACACCAAGTTAACTGGCCTCCACCTGTGTTAAATTGTAGTGATTCACATGAGTTCAGGATAAATTAAGCCGTTCCTGTAGGTTCCCTTTGTTGGGTAGTGCATTTCAAAGCAAAGACTCAACCATGAGCACCAAGGTGCTTTCAGAAGAATTTTAGGACAGTTGTTGAAAGGCACAAATCAAAAATATCAAAGGCCTTAAATATGCCTTGGAGCACAGTCAAGACGATTATTAAGAAATGGAAGGTGTATGGCACCACAAAGACCCTGCCTAGATCAGGCCGTCCCTCCAAACTGGATGACTGACCAAGAAGGAAATTGATCAGAGAGGCTACCAAGAGGCCAATGGAAACTTTGCAAGAGCTACTGGCTTTTATGGCCAAGACTGGTCAAAGTGTGCATGTGACAACACTGTCCCAAGCACTCTACAAATCTGGCCTGTATGGTAGGGTGGCAAGAAGGAAGCCATTACTCAAGAAAGCCCATCTTGAATCCCGTTTGAAGTATGCAAAGAAACACTCTTGTGGCAAAAAGTTTTGTGCTCTGATGAAACTAAAATGGAACTTTTTGGCCTAAATGCAAAGCGTTATGTTTGGCGCAAACCCAACACAGCGCCTCACCCAAAGAACACCATCCCTACTGTGAAGCATGGTGGTGGCAGCATCATGTTATGGGAATGTTTCTCATCAGCAGGGACTGGAGTACTTGTCAGGACAGAAGGGAAAATGAATTGAGCAAAGTACGGAGAAGTTCTTGAGGAAAACCTGCTGCCCTCTGCAAGAAAGCTGAAACTGGGAAGGCAGTTCACCTTTCAGCATGACAACAACCCAAAGCACACAGCCAAAGCTACACTGGAAATTGGATAAGGAACAAAAAGGTAAATGTCCTTGAGTAGCCCAGTCAGAGCCCCGACCTAAATCCAATCGAAAATTTGATCGCTGTCCATCAACGCTCCCCAAGGAACTTGACAGAGCTTGAACAGTTTTGTAAAGAAGAAAGGTCAAATATTGCCAAATCTAGGTGTACAAAGTTGGTAGAGACCTATCCCAACAGACTCACAGCTGTAATTGCTGCCAAAGGTGCTTCCACCAAGTATTAACTCGGGGGTGGAGACTTATCCAATTATGATCTTTCAGTTTTGTATTTTTAATATATAATCTTTTTCTCAATAAAACCTTTTTTTCTCCTTAACAGTGTGGAGCATGGTGTGTAGATAAGTGGGAAAAAAAATCCTCATTTAAATGCATGAAACTGAGGCACTGACACAACAAAATGTAAAAAAGTTCAAGGGGGTGTAGACTTTCTATAGGCATATATATATATATATATATATATATATATATATATATATATATATATATATATATATATATATATATATATATATATATATATATATATATATATATATATATATATAATTAGTGTTGGGACAAACACAGGGTTCATGTTCGGATATTTACTCAATTTAGTTATTTGTTAGAATATTCGTTAGTTTTCATAAAAGCCATTATATTGCTCAGAACGCAGGCAGAGATAGAGTAGCAAGGGGCCGTGGCCCCTGTGTGTGTGCACCTTTGTTTTACAGCAAGAAGTTACACCATGTAACACGTTATAGTAGAAAAATTTCCCAGGAGTAAAGAATACGTTGTTCAAGTCTTACTTTACCTCAGTGAATTATCTACAAAACAAAGGATGCCAAACAGCAGTTCAAGTTGAAATTTGTTTTGTTTATTCCTGAAATAAATAGTATAAAAAGGTGATGCCTCATTTTTTTTTTATTCCTTGCCGTTTCTTTGCAGCAAACAATGGCCATAGACATGTTTTCATGAAGTAATAACATGAGGTTTACTTGTTTGTTCTTTAAACACATCAAATAAAACAAATATGGAAATGGTGTTGTAAAATGAAGAGGAAAAAACTAACCTCTTTGGTTCTCGTTTAATACATTCCACATAACAGAAAGTTGCAACAAAAAATATATAATGTAAAAGCTATATAAAAATCACTACACAACATTTCCAGCAAGCTGGGCGCTGTTTAAGTGAGGCATTTCAGAATTAGTGGTCCAAAAACTTTTGTTGGTATTGCATGTTAAAAGCAGTCATCCATGGTAAATCTACACTACATGGGAGGACAGTTAAAATGACATTCTCACTTTTTAACTTGTTCATTTTCAAGATCATAAAGGGTCAAATAAGCATGCATTTAGTTTTTTGAAGATATGGGATTTTTAAGATTTTATTTCATATATATAGACTTGGGGCCAAGTGATTTACAGTTACACTTATTTCAGATACAGCTTGACGAAAGCAAGAAAACTCATGACCATCCAGTAGCTGTCATCAAGCGTAAAAGTGACTGTAGGCTGACTATGCATGCTGTTTCTTCTGCCAAGAAAACAGCAATGACAGAGGGGAAAACAAGGACTCTGATTGTTGGAGCACAGAGAAGGAAACTAAGTGATACAAACAAGGTAGAGGTTCTGGATAGAGTAGACATGGTGTTGGGTGCAGATTTTCATGTGCAAGTAGTAAAATGGCACAATGCACACTATAGTACTTTGTGAAAGGGCTGCCTGAGGGATGACGTCAGGCCAGAAGAAACACATAGTACTGAGGTGAAATGGTGAAGGCGCTTGCTTGCGCCGATTTATTTCAAAACAAAAGATTGAACAAAACAAAAAACACTGAACAAACAAAGCAGCGCGTTGGCCAAAGTAAATAGACAGACAAACAAAGTGGACAAACCAAACAAGTATCGTGTGAGTCCTCTCGCACGAGTAGCATTTGTTATCTTTTAAATTTTAAATCTCTCCTATCCACACCTGTTCTCCACTTACGAACACACAACCCCGAGTGAGTGAAAACATGCTGCTTTTATGCAGCTGTACCGAGACTCGATTGCTAATCAATCACTCAATTGGAGTTTCGATACAACTGCACGCAAATTAATTGGAGAGTTGTGACGTCAGGCCGGAGTGCAGGAAAGAAACAACAAAGGCAGTACTACATTTAAAAAGACGTGCCATGTGCCGTTTATTAAACAACAAAAAAATAAATAAAATATTTAAACAAAACACTGCGGAGAGAGCGAAACAAAAGCTTCAAACAAAAATAAATCTCAAACATAATAATCAACTAAACTTAAGGTCAGGCTGGCAAGTGCCTTCACTGTTCCTTAGTTTCGTTTTTAAATTTCTTTCCTCTTGTTCTACCATTCCGCCTCTGAACACACTACATACAATATAAAACACTAAGAAACACAAAGGGGCGGGACACTCTGCCACATATTTTCTCCTCAGAGTGCCAGATATTCGGACTTAGGAGGCGGCTTGAATCGTGCCAGCTCTGATTGCAATCCTCACCCTGGAACTTCATGAGACATTGAACCTGTTCAAAGGCGTAGATCTCAACCTCCAAAAGCATGTATGTTTTGCCAGAAGACTCACAGCAGGAAGGTTCACAGAGTAACTTCAATGCAGAAGTCAGAAGAAGTGATTGAAATGGCAAAAAATAATTTGGTGATAGGAGGAAGACTGGCCGAGGTTTGTTATTATGTGGCATGCAGGGTAGTATTTGAAAGATGAAATAAGAAGACAATGGCATCCACATCAGGAATGGAGATGGATCAGTGTATGGACACCTTGTGTGCAGATTTAATTGCAGGTTTGTCTCATTGTCATGTGTATGCCATGAGCGATGTCTGGTGGAGTTACGAGGGCATGTGTAAAGACAGCATTGCTGATTTGCCTTAGAGATACCAATCAAGGAGAAAGACATTCTAATGAAGATGTTCATAAACACATTGGGGCAACTGTGTCTGGCCTTTGGATTCCAAAGCCTCTTCTCATTTACCCAGGGAGGTCAGATTTCATCATCTCCAAAGCCCCTGAACAACGTATGTTCTCATCTGGAGAAGAGTCTACTGACGATGGTGCCACATTGTCCCTACAACCCACCAGTATATTCCAGGAGATGGTGCATGTCGCTTTGCACGTGAGACAAGATCTCCTAGACTCCCCCGGTCATTCTGCTGCATGGCGAGGTATTGATCAAGAGAATGTTGAAAGCATGATCTCTGACAGTTTATATCAGCTCCTACTGTTTGGGGGCACGGCTATTCTGGATGAAGGTCTTGAAGGCGATGATGAGGTGAAAAGGAAAGTGTTAAGCATTGCTCAGGACATACTCAAAAGCATATAAGGCTGGGTCTTGCTCTTCATCAGGCCACCAGATCCGAGGTATCCTAGAGATGTTTCATGTGGCAAACCATACTATTGGTATTTATACTGTTTGGAGAATTGACACTACAATAGTTCAAAACATCCTCAAAGTTAGAAAAGAATGGGTGTGTGTATATCCCAGACAAGCCGTATGATTCGCTGTACATGTGCTGGAGGCAGCTCTGGATGGGAAGAACATCTTTCACTGCATGGTGGTTTGGCAAAGAGGACCAAAACCTAAACAAAGTGATGAAAACAACCAGCAAATCCAAAGAGTGAGTCATCAAGCCTGATAGTCTGCAGATATTGCAAATGATTGACCATGCTAGACTTCCACCATGCCAGTCTTGCCATCACCTACCTTTGTTGGTAAGACCAAGATTGATGTGGATGAGCGGTTTAGCTAGAATGATGAAAGATCAAAGGCGAAGCCCAAAGATTTGGCTTGGATCCTGTCCAGAATACATGATAATGAACAGCAGGTGGTGCCATAATGGGGGGGCGGGGTTACTTATAATCTTCAACCTTCTGAAAGCAATCGGCCAACATGGGCTAGATGACCTGTGGACAGATTCTGGAGTTTATGCAGCAAACACTGAAACCCTGTTAGAAGGGAAAGCCTCCTACAAGCTGTGTGGGGATACACACTGACATATGAAGCTCTGTGGTGAATTGTATTGATTTATGAAGTTTTGTGATGAATTGTATTGATATATGAAGCTCTGTGGTGAATTGCATGACCCATGTTTGAAGAGTGGTTGAAAACGAAATGCCATAAAGAAGACCTGCAGATTAGTGAACTTTTCTGCACAAGTATAAGATTAGGTATAAACATGATGTTGATAATGTGATTTTGAGAAATATGCATTTTCTCATATTTCCCATACATGATTATCACGCTTTCATGTACGTTGTTGGTCTTCTAACAATAGTGAAGTTAGTTTTTTTTTTTAAACAGATGACAATCCCAGACAAATCCCAAAATGTTCTGATTTTACCACCGGCGACCTGTATGACCTTGAAAATGACTTTAAAGTCCTGAGTATAGTGTTTTTATTACTATTGTATGCCTTACTGTTTTTCTTGATCATTTTCACTAAAAGCAGTATATATGTTTACAGTTGCCAAGTTTCTAATGTTATTTTAACCGTTTTGTCTAGTTATCCCCCATTGCGGCCCAGCACACTGCAAAGCTAAATTTCGCCCTTCCCCAGAGTCTAGCATGTTCTCAACTGCATGTACTCTCGTTTTAACTAGCTTCAGGCATTTGAGGTAAGTAGTTGGAGGGCTGCAAATAATTATTTTGATCCTGGCTAGGATAAAATAGTGTTCTATTATTGTATTTATTGTTGGAAATGTTGTAAACCCCCAGTTTATCTGTGTATGTTAATGCAACACAACCCACGCCCTGTCATGTGTTATCCCTTTCATATTTACTTATTGCCATTGCATTTTAGTGCAGGAGAAAATTTCCAAACAAATATTTGACATGTTTTACTATTTGAAGTAAAAAATTGTATTCTCCAGAAATTACAAATCTGATATCCTAAAAGGCTTATTGTGAAATTAAATATATTTGTGGCCAAATGTGCTTTTAGAAACTATAGAAACAGCAAGCCTAGTACTCTCCAGTGCTTTCCTAAAATATTATTTTATTTTTATTTTTAACAGACACAGTATAATAATTATTTTAAGCCCCCATTTAATGATTTTTTCACAGTGCTAAAAATGGTTAGTGTGGAGAATTATTTTTGTTTTATTAGTATGTGCTCTTTACTAAGCTTGTATGTGTATTTCAGTAGTTTGTCATGTAAAAGCACATAGGTGTATGCAGTATGAGCAATCACATAAACAATACAAGTTATGCTGCGTACAAACAAACCTTTTTCGTGAAACGTATCTATTTGGATAAGTCTCTGCCAGCTTTGCACAACTGGACACTGCAATTGTTGCCCATTCTTCTTTGCAAAATTGCTCAAGCTCCATCAAGTTGGATGGGGACCTTTGGTGAACAGCAATTTTCAAGTATTTCTACATATTTTCAATTGGTTTGAGGTCCAGCCTTTGACTGGGTCACTCCAGGACATTGACCTTTTTGTTTTTAAGCCACTTTAGTGTGGCTTTGGCTATATGTTTGGGGTCATTGTCCTGCTGGAAAATTAATCTTCTCCCAAGTCCCAGGTGTCTTGCAGACTTCAGCAGGTTTTCCTCCAGGATTTCTCTGTACTTTGCTGCATCCATTTTGCCCTCTATCTTCACAAGCTTTCCAGGCCCTGACGCAGAGAAGCATTCCCATAGCATGATGCTGCCACCACCATGCTTCACAGTAAGGATGGTGTTCTCAGGATGATGTGCGGTGTTAGGCTTGCGTCAAACATAGTGCTTAGCGTTAAGGCCAAAAATCTCTATTTTGGTCTCATCAGACGATAGAATATTCTTCCACTTTGTCTTATTCTCCCACATGCCTTCTGGCAAACTCTAGCCGAGATTTGTTGTGAGTTTTTTCAACAATGGCTTTCTTTTTGACACCCGGGCTATTGTTGTCGTATGCACAGTGTCTCCCAGCTCAGCAGTGGATGACTGTAACTTGTTTAGAGTTGCCATAGACCTCTTGGTGGCCTCCCTGACTAGTGCCCTTCTCGCCCGGATACTCAGTTTTTGCGGACGGCCTGTTCTAGACAGATTCACAGTTGTGCCATATTCTCTCCATTTCTTAATAATGGACTTTACTGTGCTCCGGGGGATATTCAATGTCTTGGAAATTTTCTTATATCCTACCCCTGATTGGTGCTTTTGAAGAACCTTATTCCGAATTTGCTTTGAATCTTCCTTCATCTTCATGATGTAGTTTTTGTTAGGAAATGTACTAACCAACTGTGGAACCTCCCAGAGACAGGTGTATTTCACCTGAAATCATGAGAAACACCTTAATTGCACACAGGTGGACTCCATTCAACTAGTTATGTGACATCTAAAGACAATTGGTTGCACCAGAGCTTATTTAGGTGTCATAGCAACGGTGGTCAATACTTATGCAATCAATTATTTTCTGTTTTATATTTGTAATTAATTTAGAACAATTTGTAGGTTTTATTTTTTACTTTGACATTATGGAATTTGTTTTGTTGATCAGTGGCAAAAACTCCTCATCAAATCCATTTTGATTCCATTTTGTAACACAGTAAAATGTGTGAATAATTTTGATAGCCACGGTAAGTTATGTTATACGTTGACCGCTAAGCTGGTAAATCTACACATATACCAGTTAATCTATAGTAAACTTCAATAGTAAAGCTATCCATGCTTTAAGGCCAGATTTTGTCAACTCCTTGAATGGCCTTAGTAGCACTGTATTTAAATAAATAAATGCATTTCTTTTTCAGCAGCAACTAACAGTCCTGTGTGCTGTCATGGATAATTTGGATATGGAATCTGTCCAGATTAAAGAGGAGTTCCCTGAACTTGAACTTGTCCCCATTAGAGTGGAGTTCTCTGGGCTGGCTTCCCTCCCCATTAAACAGGAGCTCTGTGAGATGCAATGTGACATCAGTCAGCCAGAGGTCTCTGAGATTAAAGCTGAGCACAATGAATTGGAGATCCCCCAGTCAGAGGAACGCCTTCCTGTTAAACAAGAAGAGGTGCTGGAAATTGATCATATTAAACAGGAAACCGCTGAAGTAGAGTTTGACCACGTGGAACCGGTGAAGGAAGAATCTGAGGACTTCAATCCAAACATCCCTGAGCTGGAGCCTGTACACCTGCGGGAGTGTAGCGTGGTGCTGGAGAGAATCTGCTTGAGAGAGCAAGATGCTGGAGAAGAAGGCTCTCCCAAACGCACGGAAGGAGGTCGAAAGGAAGACGGACACTCAGATTCAGAATGCAGTCCAGCAGGTGAGTGACTCCCAGTAGCTGTGACATAGTCATTCTAGATTGCGTGATATGCACAGTGTGCTTGAGAGTTAGGAAGCATTTAGGTTACATTACTAGCTATTTGTTTACCTGGGACCATTCCAACCAGTTCAAAATAGGACTGATAACTTCAGATATAGATATAATGTTGCCATTGCTTGGGGCTTTTGCAATGTTGCCATTGCAAAAGTTCTGTATATATCATTGTAAATGTTTGGTGTAAAAATATTTGGATATTTTATATGTGCAATGTATTGCTATTGAAAAACGTTAAATTGTTGCTTGTATTAGAGGAACTAGACCTGAAACATTACAGGAGAACTTTTAAGGCAGATTTTGGTCCCAGTGTTCGGTTTCACCAGCAATAGTCTTTACTGACTGCTTTTACACATAAAGTAAAAGCTTTAAGTTTAACTTTGCATTTAACTGGTGCAACCCAGTGCAAGCCCCACAGCTGAAATACACATACTTTAATCCACTTCACCACATAGCCACATGCCCTAAGCCTACAAGCAGTCCCTCTTACTTTCTTTCCTGTTCATATTTTCCAGGTTCCAGTCAAGCAGCTAAATCGAGGGAGGGCGGTGGAGAATATTCTGACTGTGGGCAAGGTTTCACCCAGTTAGGACATTTAAAAATACACCAGGGAAAACACACAGGAAACAAACAGTATGGCTGCTCTGACTGTGGGAAGAGTTTCAGTCATTCAGGACACCTGAAAACACACCAGCGAATTCATACAGGCGAGAAACCGTATTGTTGCTCTGACTGTGGGAAGAGTTTCAGTCGCTCAGGAAACCTGAAAACACACCAGCGAACTCACACAGGAGAGAAACCGTATTGCTGCTCTGACTGTGGGAAGAGTTTCAGTCAGTCAGGAACCCTGAAAACACACCAGCGAACTCACAGAGAGAAACTCTATTGCTGCTCTGACTGTGGGAAGAGTTTCAGTCACTCAGGAAATCTGAAAACACACCAGCGAACTCACACAGGAGAGAAACCATATCGCTGTTCTGACTGTGGGAAGAGTTTCAGTCAGTCAGGAACCCTGAAAGCACACCAACGAACTCACACAGGAGAGAAACCTTATTGCTGCTTTGACTGTGGGAAGAATTTTAGTTTTTCAGGAGACCTAAAAAAACACCAGCGAATTCACACAGGAGAGAAACCTTATCGCTGCTCTGACTGTGGGAAGATTTTCAGTCAGTCAGGAGACATGAAACATCACCAGCGAATTCACACAGGAGAGAAACCGTATCACTGCTCTGACTGTGGGAAGAGTTTTCGTGTTAAAAATAAACTTAAAATACACCAGCGAATTCACAACGTGGGCGGAGATAGGAGGTGGCAGTGGGGGTGACATTTCCCCTCCAAACTGTCCATATGTCACCAAATAACAAACATTTTCAGTAATCTAACACGTAGAAAACCACCCTATCTTTAGTAAACACATTTCTGCGCACCCGATGGCCGCAACTCATCTGCCTGCGCTCTGTGTTTTAGTCACCGCCCCTCACACCAGGCATTGCCAGATTTGTGGCTGGTGCGGTCAGCCTCTAGTGGCACCTGTGCAAGCTACTGCAACAATACACAACTTTTTTGTGACAGAGTGAGTTACTGAGCTTCGGCTAGTTTAAAACAGTGAACTTCAATCTATTTCAAGCTGTATCTCTGCTAAGATAATTACTATTAGCCATAATGTGATTGAGGATAAAATGGACAGTTTAATGAAACTGGTTTTCTTAATGACTCTTGTCACCGTTTGCTGCTCAACATGAGAAAGGCTTAAGTAACAGCTGTAGCATCAGATTGGGTCATAATAGCATTCTGTTTATGAAATTAACAGAAATGGAATTTACAGAGGGAGGGTCCTAAGCCATTCTCTGTGTCTGCTTGGTTTCTTGTTGCGGACTCCCCCACTGACAGAGAATGGACAAGTGGTTTATCTTCACCATCGCTGAATAAAACCTGTGGCGCCAGCAATGTCTTTCAAAAGGTAAAAACCATGCAGTTTTGACACCATGAACAGAACACAGTCCACCTCATAAATCTATCCAACAGGGGCAAAACAGAGGACCAATTGAGAACACTGGGCCATCTTGGAACGAGAACAGCCAATGGGAAAACACCCCACGTGGACTCGGGCACAGCCCCAAATAAACAAAGTATCCAAAAGGATGAGTGCAACTTTCAATCAGTGCTCCTGACACAGAGAAAAAAGCTTTCAACAGAACAGAGATAAGGTTTTCGGAAACTCTGATACGAGATAACAACCCCAGTATTTGCCTTGGTGTGGGAGTCCACTGCATAAATCTAAAATCTTAGAATTAAATCTCTGGCTTAGCCCCGATTGATCACCGGAGGAATATAGTTGGACATATCATTTGAAATCGACCAGAGATTAAAATATATTCAGTCTTTTATTAAGCTAGCTGTGCCAGAGTTTGCAGTGGAGTATCCCAGTATATGTGCACATACTGGGAGAGGAATTGCTGTTTCAGTGGAATATCTAAATAGTTAATGACTCTTGTTTTTCCAAAAACATTTCTTTCATCCCTGGAATTTGAACTTCATTTGCCTTCAGGAGAGCACTTGAGCGCCTATTTTGTTCAGACACAGATCAGCTGGAAGAGGCAGGGAAAGTCTGCAAGTATTCAACACGTAGGGTTTTTATCCTCTTATGAACTCGAGAATATGCAGACCTTAAAGTTAACCTTTTGGTTTAGTTAGAATGTAAGAAAAGTATTACTGCTTTCAATTCATGCTTTCACTTAATGATCACTATAGTAACTGTTTGTTGTATGGGATTTATACAAATTGATGTGTGTTTTACAAGACAATTATCATTCTGTGTTTAAAGCTAGAATCCAAATTAGCTGTCTTGATAGTAGATCATTCTCGTCAGGTTGTCTAGATGCAAAGATCGTCTGTCTCGCAAGAGTGAGAATTGCCTACTGAACCAAAACTATATATATATGAGACTGTGGCAGAGCAGGTTGGTTTTTTGGTTGTTCGGAAAGTTTGAATCCAGCGAAGGCATTGCCCAGCCTGGATTCAAAGCATTCAAAAATCACAAACACCAACCTGCTTCCTCAGCTCCCTCCCCCTAAATGAAAAGCAGAGGCCTCCTTTTATGTCAGGTGGCTGGGCGCTGATTGATCGTTAAACTAATCATCTAATCAACCCCAGCCACCTGAACACAATGAACCAAGGCAGGTAGGGGAATTTAACCCCATCCCTGCCAATTTCTAAAGAGCAGAGCTGTGCTCTGCCACAGAGACTGATTTAACAATGCTTTTATTATCAGATATTAACGTAAGTAAATATTTGTGTTACTAATGATACCCCTTTGTCTTAAGTAACTGTCACGAATGTGGCTGTAACTTTTAAAGGAATCTGCCATAGATTGCTTGAATCACTAATCACCTGCCGGGAGTCGGGTGTCGTCGTTTAAATTTTCTGTTACTACTGCTTGGTTTAGTTAATTGTTCCTTTCTGTATTCCTTTAGTTTAGTTGTTGCACCTTTATTTTCATTTATTTGGTGGTGTTAATAAAAAACTGTTCCTTTGTATTCACTAAATGCGGTGTCGTCTGATTATTTTAATATAGATAATTTCTTGTGACAGAAAGACAATCATTCTTGGTGGTAAATCTCTCTCCCTACCTGTGACGGCGCTAAGTAATGGGAACAGAGTACCCTGGACTGCTTGGCCTGACACTTCGTTCCTACTGTTAAAAGGAATTTGGATGTTTTGAAAAGGACTGGAGCTTTGGTACATTAGCTCATCGACGTGGAAGGGAAACGATGTGGCAGCCACGGATTGGAGGAACAGCTGCAATAATTTACCAAGGGGTTATGAGTGACGGTATAAATAGAGGTCAAAGCAACGTAATCTGTTCCTTCGTTTTGGTTTATGAAAAAGAACCCGGAAGGACCTGTGCTTTGTGTATCCATATAGTGAGTGTTTGTTTGTTTTGTCTAATTGTTTTACAACAAACAGGACTTTTATTTCGGGACCAACCTAGGGATTATAAAGTAAGTGATACACGCTGCTGTATTACTTACCATCTTTATTGTTTACTGTTTGTTCTGCCATCAGACATAGGACATAAAAATAATTAAACAAACTTTGCACCTGGATTATAATTGACTGTCTTCACATAGCACCTTGTGCGTTGCGGTGACGTCAGGCCAGAAGGCAGAACAACAACAGACACGCTGCATGCGCCATTTATTAAATAACACAAATATAAACACTGCTCACTGAGCAAAATAAAACAGGTTAACAAAAACAAATCACGAACACACAAACACACAGGTCAGGCTGGGCAAATCGCCTTTACTGTTCCTGTATATTTTTATATATTCTCTCCCGCTCCTCGCTCGCTCTCGTACTCTCCTCCGTACACCCACCCCGAAGTGCAGAGAGCTGCCGGTATTTATACAGGTGACCATCTCCGGATTAGTAACAAATTAATCACCTAATTAATTCGGGAGATGGCCACCTTCTGCACGGGTTTTAATTAACGTGGATGAGCTTCCCATCCACGCTGCAAAAACAAAACACATGACGCTTCGCCGTCATATATACAATAACTCATAAAACAAAACAAATACAAAATAATACGGGTGGAGGGGTGAAATTCCATTCTAAAATAAACAAACAATGCATTTAAGCAGGGATTTCCTACCGCCTTGCTACACACCTGCATACTGTGTATATAAACTGAGTGTAAAAAACATTAGGAACACATGCTCGTTTCATGAAATAGACTGATGAGGTGAATCCAGGTGAAAGCTATGATCCCTTATTGATGTAACCTGTTAAATCCACTTCAATCAGTATAGATGAAGGGGAGACAGGTTAAAGAAGGATTTTTAAGCCTTGACACAATTGAGACATGGATTGTGTATGTGTGCCATACACAGGGTAAATTGGCAAGACAAAAGATTTAAGTGCCTTTGAATGGGGTATGGTAGTAGGTGCCAGGCGCGCCGCTTTGAGTGTGTCAAGAACTGCACCTCTGCTGGCTCAACAGTTTCCCGTGTGTATAAAGGATGGTCCACCACCCAAAGGACATCCAGCCAACGGCAGACCAGTGGTCAAAAACTACTTATTGATTAAAGAGGCCAAAGGAGGCTGACACACATTGTGCAGAGCCACAGACAGGATACAGTTAGTCAAGTACAACATTGGTGCCGAAAGACCCATAAAAGAATTCACAACTCATCGTACCTTGACACGAATGGGGTATGGCAGCTGACGACCTAACAAAGAGTTCCACTTCTTTCAGCAAAACACAAGAAATTGTGGTTGCAGTGGGCTAAGGAACGAAAACACTGGACACTGGAGAATTGGAAAAACATTGCCTGGTCTGATGAATCCCGGTTCCTGCTGTTTCACGTTGATGGGAGGACTAGGGTATGGAGAAAACCACATGAGTACATGCATCCATCATGCCACGTGTCAACATTGCAGGCTGGTGGTAGTGGTGTGATGGTGTGGGGTGTGTTTTCATGGCACACATTGGGCCCCTTGATAAAAGTGGGGCAATGTTTGAATGCCACAGGATATCTGAACATCATTGCCAATCAGGTGCATCCCTTCATGAGAGCAGTGTATCCATCTGCTAATGGATTTTTTCAGCAGGATAATGCCCCATGCCACACGACTAGGATTGTCCAGGAATGGTTCCACGAACATGACAGTGAATTCCGCTTACTGCAGTGGCCTGCCCAGTCACCAGATCTCAATCCAATTGAGCATCTGTGGGATGAGATGGAACAAGCTATTCAGAGTAGAGATCCACTACCAGCCAACTTGACGCAACTGTGGGAAGCATTGGAGTCAACATGGGCCAGCATCTCTGTGGAACGCTTTCGACACCTTGTAGAGCCCATGTCCCGACGAATTGTGGCTGTTCTGAGGGCAAAAGGGGGTGCAAACCAGTATTAGGAAGGTGTTCCTAATGTTTGGTACACTCAGTGTATGTGTGTCTATATCTATATCTATCTAATATATATGTATCTATCTAATATATATATATATATATATATATATATTATATATATATATATATATATATATATATATAAAAAATATGTACACACACACACCTCCCACACTACACAGCTAAGAAATATTCCAGGGTGATTAATCAGTAAAAGTAAACTATTTCAGTTCACGTAGGTTGTAAACTTATATAACACTGACAGTAGTTAAAAAGGATTTGATAAGTGAAATAGCCCCCCCGCCACCAATGTAAAAGTCAAACTCTGCCTGTGAGTCACAGAGGAGAGAACCTTCAAAGACTATGTTTAATGGGACTTTTCACTCATGAGGGAAGCAATGTTACCCTTTGTCACAAAGATGGCCGTAGTGGGTGACGTCAGACCAGAAACAGGGACCAACACAAAACAGACACAAAGACAGGGAGTTTGGTGAAGATGAGCACTTGCTTGCGCTCAGCATTTCATAAATGAACAAACAGAAAATAAAAGGTTGAAAGACAAACAAAACATAGGACATGGCACTGTTAGCCAAAACAAAGAGACAAACAAAACGGACTACACAGACAAACACGGTGACTATTACCTCTGTCTTCAATCCCATTCTCCACTCACCAAACACACTGAGTGTGAAAACATACTGCTTTTATGCAGCTGTACTGAGACTCGATTGCTAATCAATCATTCAATTGGAGTCTCGGTACAACTGCATGTGAATTAATTAAGTGCAATTCCCCGTTCTCACATATTACATTTTACCTGCACGTGAAGTGCTGTGCAATCCCCGTGCCTAAATACAAATATACATTTTAAACACTTATAACCCATTGTGGCAGAGCAAAGCTCTGCTCTTTAGAAATTGGCAGGGATGGGGTTAACTTCCCCTACCTGCCTGGGTTTATTATGTTCAGGTGGCTGGGGTTGATTAGTTGATTAGGTTGATTAACGATCAATCAGCGCCCAGCCACCTGATATAAAAGGAGGCCTCTGCTTCTCATTTGGAGAGAGGGAGCTGAGGAAGCAGGTTGGTTTTTTTTTTGGTTGTTTGGAAAGCTTGAATCCAGTGAAGGCATTGCCCAGCCTGGAGATTGTTATTTTTGTAAATTTTGCTTTTTGTCTTTCTTTGTGTTTAAATTGTTTTGTTTTGGCCCTTGTGCCCTTTCATTTTGTGTTTATTTATAATAAAATAGTTATTTTTTTGAACTGCAGTCTGTCTCTGGGCCTCTATCCACTCGCCAGCCTGCCACATTTGGTGTCAGAAGTGGGATAGCGCCACCTAGAGGCTCAGAGCAGTATTTATTTATTTATTTTTTTTTTTTAAAAATGGGAAAGAAGAGCAGACAGTGGAAAAGGCAGGACAAGCAGCAGCTGAAGAAATGTAAGCTGCTGCAGCCACCGCTGGAGGACCCGGCCAGCCTCTTCCCCTGGTGTTCCTGGTGTGGGAAGGAGGACCATCGTTGGCGGTCCTGCCCAGACGTGCCACCGGCAAACTGGTGTGGCCGGTGTGAGGAGGACGGCCACAACTGGGCAGGATGCCCCTACAACCAGGCCCAGGAAGAGGTGCCGTGTTCACCCCGGGCATCAGGGGCCACCCCACTACCTCCAGCACCACCACCTTCACCACCGTCCCAGGAGATCTGGGACTGGTTGATGCACCCTGAGGCAGACCTCGTCCACGATCTCCCCATAGTTATCAACACGCTGTGGCGTCGAGATGGGGAGAGGTGGGAACAGTGGGAGGAACAGCACCACCCGGCGTCCTTCCCAGAGGTTGCCCTCATGGTGGTTAATTACCTGGCGGTAGACATGGGAGATCCACCGGTCACTCCAATAAAGAGAGGTGAGCCGCCTTCCCGAGAGCCAGAGAGGGGTGAGCCGCCTTCCCGGGAGCCAGAGAGGGGCGAGGGGCCGCCGTCGCTCCCAGAGCCAGAGAGGGGCGAGGGGCCGCCGTCGCTCCCAGAGCCAGAGAGGGGCGAGGGGCCGCCGTCGCTCCCAGAGCCAGAGAGGGGCGAGGGGCCGCCGTCGCTCCCAGAGCCAGAGAGGGAGGAGGGGCCGCCGTCGCTCCCAGAGCCAGAGAGGGAGGAGGAGCCGCCGTCGCTCCCAGAGCCAGAGAGGGGCGAGGGGCCGCCGTCGCTCCCAGAGCCAGAGAGGGGAGGAGCCGCCTTCCCGAGAGCCAGAGAGGGGTGAGCCGCCTTCCCCAGAGCCAGAGAGGGGTGAGGAGCCTCCGTCGCTCCCAGAGCCAGAGAGGGAGGAGGATCTGCCGTCGCTCCCAGAGCCAGAGAGGGAGGAGGAGCCGCCGCCGCCTCCGCCACCAGAGGGAGCCGGGCCGCCGCCTCCGCCACCAGAGGGAGCCGGGCCGCCGCCGCCTCCGCCACCAGAGGGAGCCGGGCCGCCGCCGCCGCCTCCGCCACCAGAGGGAGCCGGGCCGCCGCCGCCGCCTCCGCCACCAGAGGGAGCCGGGCCGCCGTCGCCATGCTACCTTGGACATTCGGGGCCCCCTCAACCAAAGAAGGCTTGGGGGCTCCGACATCAACCCCGCCCACCACCACCCACCATAACAGCCCACCCAAGGGACATAATTGGACTCTTGGGGGGGGGGAAGGGGGGAGTTGGCCGATTGCGGCCGGTGTACGTTGTACATGGGGGGGAGGTGTGTGGCAGAGCAAAGCTCTGCCCTTTAAATTGGCAGGGATGGGGTTAACTTCCCCTACCTGCCTGGGTTTATTATGTTCAGGTGGCTGGGGTTGATTAGATGATTAGTTTAATTAACGATCAATCAGCGCCCAGCCACCTGATATAAAAGGAGGCCTCTGCTTCTCATTTGGAGAGAGGGAGCTGAGGAAGCAGGTTGGTTTTTTTTTGGTTGTTTGGAAAGCTTGAATCCAGTGAAGGCATTGCCCAGCCTGGAAATTGTTATTTTTGTAAATTTTGCTTTTTGTCTTTCTTTGTGTTTAAATTGTTTTGTTTTGGCCCTTGTGCCCTTTCATTTTTGTGTTTATTTATAATAAAATAGTTATTTTTTTGAACTGCAGTCTGTCTCTGGGCCTCTTTCCACTCGCCAGCCTGCCACACCCATATTATATACCATATACCAATGTCTATACACCAACATTAACACACTACATACAACATAAAACACAAATAAATAGCACAGGGGTGGGCACTTTGCCACACTTTTGCATTATGAATCCCTGTGTAATTACTGTTTTGTGTATCACTCTTAAGAGCATGCAATTCAACTCTCATGCACTCCTGATTGTGTTACAAAGTGGGTGGTGACGCGAACACATCACAAGAGGCTTCTCTGCTGTCAGTTTAACTCAGGTTGTCAATGCAGTCTGTGCCTGGGAGCCAGAATATGCAGAAAGGAAACTATTCCGCACCTCATCTGATGGATGACTCAGGAGAAATTGATAACTCTGTGGAAAATGATTTTCAAGATTTCGCATTTAAACTTCATAATAACTTGAAAATAGATAAATTGATGGGAACAAGTATCCTGACCCCGGTATGTAGCAGCCCAGAGATAAGACTGCATCATTCTTACTGGAGGGTTTGTGTTTGTAAATTCGATTATAAAATGAATGAAAAATTAATGTCCCATGGCTGTAAATGGCTGAATATTGCGTGACGCGTAGCTTTGCAGTGTACATTGTCCATGTTTGTATTTGTGTCTGCTTTTATAAACTGCCCTGATTAATAGCAGTGTAGCAAGCATTGCGTAAGTGATGAAATAATTAAGGCTCCAGCCACAGGTGTATAAGTAAGGTGTTAGTGGGGTTTACCTGTTCAGAGGTGGAATGGCGGTCGGGAGGTAAAGAAAGTTAAACTAACTCAAATAACAATTGCTATGCATACTGGGTCCACACCCACATGATACTTGCTTGTTCCGTGTTTGTTTTGTCTGTTTGTTCTGTGTTTTGTTCTGGCTTCATTTTATTTGTTTATTTATGATTACTAAACATGCGCATCAGCGCTTCCATACCCCAGTCCTGTGTGTCTACTTCCTGGTCTGATATCACCACACAAGCTATCAAGTCACAGGTACTGAAGAAATAAAAATAGGAAACTAAAGTGACAACTAATCATTTTAATGATCCAATGTACAATAAATTATATTTTTACATGTTTTTGTTACTTGTCATGGTTTGAGTTGTTTGGCAATGTACAGAATTCCTTTTTTTTTTTTTTTGCCCAAGATACTGGTTAATCTTCCCCTCTAGTAATAGCTAGCACACAGCTTCTGGGTATTGCAACACTTCAGCAAGTGTATAGCGCTAGGATGCAGAGTTGTAATGACTCGAGCAATAGGGTAAAGCTGTAAGAGGTACACCTCCCATCTGCAACATCCAATCTGGTACAATTGCACATGCACACTAACTCCACCCCTACAATGATGCAGTCGCCAAGGTCTCATACTGATCCCACCCATAGCAAGTTAATGATCACTGGGGGGAGAAAATGGTAATCGCTAGCTGTCTTCAATATCTTTATTTTCTGATAAAACAATTGATAGACCATTCATCGTTAAAAGTCAAATAAATGGCTCATCTTTTTTAGTAGTTTTGGTTAAAATGTACAGTACTTCAAAAGTTTCCTATCCTTGGATCTATAGATCACCGCCTTTGGAAATCGTTCAAGTGTCTGTGTTTGTGTCCATTACAACAATACCTTTAACTGACAGCTTCACACAACCTAGATCTGCTAAATCTTATCAAATAAAAGGAAGAGTTACATGTCCCACTCATCATTTCATTTCCATGCTGACACGTCCCTGCGGGTATATACACAATTAAAGACAGAAAGGTGAAGTTGGCTTCTTATTCACGTAGGTTATTTGCTCAGCTTTCTTATTTGCATCTCAGCTTCTTGTTCAGTCCTTTAAGTATGCCAATTGATTTATTAAAGTTGAATAATTAGCCTTCTGTTTAAGGGTTAATTCATGTTGGGCCACTTTTTTCTCTGTGAATATCCGACAAGGACATTACAAGTGCCTCTCTACAAGTGCCATGTTTATTTAACCTTGCCCAACATGGATTTGAGGGTCAAAACAGCTGGCAAACATGGCACATATGCCAATGAGCATTTACACTATAAATGGGGAACTTTGTATTTCAGGGGTAAATATCCATGGGCCACTTATTTCTCAGTACTTAGTCAAAAATAATATGTAAACTGAAATTACAGTTGCAATGTAATTGTGTTCTTACCTGCTGAGACTTATTGCACATTTGTGAAAAATATTAGCAAAAAGAAGAAAAACATTAAGGCCTCTTGTTTAAAACAGTGTGTAATCACACACACACATGTGTGTGTTTGTATATATATATATATATATATATATATATATATATATATATATATATATATATATATATATATATACACATACACAGTGCCTATAGAAAGTCTACACCCCCTTTCAAAATGTTCACCTTTTGTTGTCTTATAGCCTGGATTTAAAATGCATTAAAACATTATTTTTGCATTTATCTACACATCCTACCCCACAAATTCCAAGTGAAAAAAATATTCTAGAAATTTGTAGAAAATTAATTAAAAATAAAAACTGAAACAGCTTGGTTGGTTAAGTGTCCACCCCCTTGTAATACCAATCCTAAATTAGCTCAGGTGTAACCAATCACCTTCAAAGTCACACACCAAGTTAAGTGGCCTCCATCTGTATTACATTGTAGTGATTCACATGATTTCAGGATACGTTCAGCAGTTCCTGTAGATTCTTTCTGCTGGGTAGTGCATTTCAAAGCAAAGACTCAACCATGATCACCAAGGTGCTTTCAAAAGAACTCCAGGACAAAGTTGTTGAAAGGCACAGATCAGGGGATGAGTATAGAAAAATATCAAAGGCCCTGAATATCCCTTGGAGCACGGTCAAGACGGTTATTAAGAAGTGGAATGTATATGGCACCACCAAGACCCTGCCTAGATCAGGCCATCCCTCCAAACTGGATGACCGAGCAAGAAGGAGACTGATCAGAGAGGCTACCAAGAGGCCAATGGCAACTCTGCAAGAGCTACAAGCTTCCATGGCCAAGACTGGTCAAAGTGTGCATGTGACAACAATATCCCAGCAATATCCCAAGGTGGCAAGAAGGAAGCCATTACTCAGGAAAGCCCACCTTGAATCCCGTTTGAAGTATGAAAAGTTTGTGGTCTGACGAAACTAAAATGGAACTTTTTGGCCTAAATGCAAAGAGTTATGTTTGGCGCAAACCCAACACAGCACATCACCCAAAGAACACCATCCCTACTGTGAAGCATGGTGGTGGCAGCATCATGTTATGGGGATGTTTCTCATCGGCAGGGAGTGGGGTAATTGTCAGGATAGAAGTGAAAATGATGGAGCACAGTACAGAGAAGTCCTTGAGGAAAACCTGCTGCCCTCTGCAACAAAGCTGAAACTGGAACAGAAGTTCACCTTTCAGCATGACAATGACCCAAAGCACACAACCAAAGTTACACTGGAGTGGCTAAGGAACAAAAAGGTAAATGTCCTTGAGTGGCCCAGTCAGAGCCCCGACCTAAATCCAATCAAAAATATGTGGCATGACTTGAAGATTGCTGTCCATCAACTCTCCCCAAGGAACTTGACAGAGCTTGAACAATTTTGTAAAGAAGAATAGTAAAATATTGCCAAATCTAGGTGTGCAAAGTTGGTAGAGACCTATCCCAACAGACTCACAGCTGTAATTGCTGCCAAAGGTGCTTCCACCAAGCATTAACTCAGTGGGGTGGAGGCTTATCCAATTATGATCTTTCAGTTTTTTTATTTTTAATATATAATCTTTTTCTCAATAAAAAACTTTTTTCCCCTTAACAGTCTGGAGTATGGTGTGTAGATAAGTGGAAAAAAATCCTTATTTAAATGCATGAAACTCAGGCACTGACAAAACAAAATGTGAAAAAAGTTCAAGGGGTTGTAGACTTTCTATAGGCACAGTATATACCGGTAAATATCAACAATACAAGAAAGCTTAAATGCTTAAATGGGAGTTGTTTTTTTTTTTAACAAAACACAACTCTGTGGTCATTCAATGTAATAAGTAGTTACAAATTTGTAGTTTTACTAAATGGAATGAAAATTGTATACATTTGTGACAGAGATTGAATGATTCTTGGTGTTAGAGCTCTCCTGACCTGTGAGGACACGATGTAAAAGTAACAGAGTACCCTTAACTAAATGGCATGACAATTTATTCCTCAGGGTAGGTGGAAGTCGGTTATTTAGGAAGAGGCTGAGCTACGGCATCCAAGCTCCATGACTCGGACGGGAGACGGCGTGGCATCCGAGGATTGGAGGAGCAGATGCGCTCGTTAACCTAGGGGTCATGCACAAGGGTATAAATAGGGGGCATAGTGTAAGTGATCTGTTCCTTGGTAAATGGTTAGTGTTTTTTAACCTACAAGGATTCTGTGTTGCCATATTGTGAACCATGAGTTTTGTCTTGTGTTTGTTAACTGTTGTCTGTTTTTTAATAGACTACCAGTAGCACGATCCGGAGCTGTAGCGAAAGCCAGCATAAACCTGGACATCACTTTTACCCCTGCATTTCAGGGATAACTGTATTTACTCCACTAGCACTTATTCACTGTCACTAAGAACTGTGTTTGTAGTGTGTTTAGTGTTGCTGGACCTTTGGTTGCAGGTCAAACCCGTGGGATTTTTACAAACGAAGTGATACATGCCACTGTATTCACTTCCATCATTTATTATTTACAGGTGTTTGGCATGAGGCTCTGGACATTGTATTTAACTTCAATAAACACCCTTGCATCTGTTCGTATTTGTCTGTGTGATTCTTACCGGCACTGCACTGCACTCACCTGTACTCACGCACCACTTTGCCACAACGTTATACATTTAAACTGTACAATGATTACCAACAAAAACAAGTGTCACTTTTCCTGTCATTTACTGTCCCAGATGTACCTTATTTGCGCAAAATATCTACCTGTGCAACAGGAAAACGATTCCCTGAAAGCATTCCCTGAGCATTTTATGTCAGAGCTGCTGATAGGCCCCTCCGGGGAGTGACGGCCTTGGTCCCGGCTGCTTAGGAATTAAGTAATCACTCCACGGAGATTACGTTCTCTTTTGCATCAAACCCGCGAAATTGAACGATGCGATATCGCAAGGTTTATTGGTTGTCTTCTCTTTCAGGGAACTGGGGTTACATTCGTAACCCACCGTTCCCTTTCAATTCGAAGATTACCAACAATCAATACTTTTGGGAAAGTATTTCAAAGCCGTCACAAGGGAGCATGAGCGGACAGCAGATGAAGGAAAAAGGAAGGGAATGGAAAGCCTCTAGTTCCACTGATTGATTCAACTGGAAAGCCATAACCACCTTAAGGAAGAAAGCGGGGTTAGTATGTAATGACACCCTGTTTCCATCATTCAAAACACACATACAGGGTTGTGCACTGACAGAGCCTGTAGCTCACAAACCTGAAGACATAGCCACCAAGCACCCTTTAGAAAATATGTCACCAGAATATGAACACCCAGGAGTCAATGGGGACATGGCATGCAGATAGCGCTACTAGGTACACTTTTAGTGTGGAGGGAGTCCTGCCCGCCTCTATCAGATTTTGCAGAAACTGTAAAATAGTTGCTATAGTGCAATAAATGGGATCATACACCATTCTTGAAAATATCTCTTGTATGTATTGTACTTGTAGGAATGCAGTGCTCTCGTGGAGGAGGCCCTAGAATTCTGCAGTGTACTGACTACCGTGTATGAGAGCCCTAAGGTGGACAAACAGTCCTCTTCAGGGGCTAGACCCACAGTTGGAGTCTGTCCAGTTCTGGATGCCAGAGGGTGCCTCTCGCCTGGCTGAGGAGATCATTGCACAGAGGGATCTCCCATGGCTGGCCTTGCAGCAGCTGTCAAAGATTTGCAAACCAGATTCTCCTGGGCCATCTTGGGACCACTAGGAGAACTGTCGCCCCTTCTCTCCAAACCTCTTCTAGTAAGGCCGGGAGCAACGGTATTGGAGGGAATGCGTATAAGAGTATTCTGGGCCATTCGTACACTAGGGCGTCGATGCCTCGTGGACATCAGCAATGGTGGAGGAAGAACCTTAGGGGGCAATAAGTTGTTTCTGCCTTGGTAAAGAGATCGACTCGGGCTCTCCCAAACCATTCCCAAATGCACTGTACCACCTGAGGGTGGAGTCGCCATTCTGACAGGTGAGGACCCTCCCTGGAGAGGAGGCCCGCCACCTAATTCACCACTCCTGGCAGATGAAAAGCCCGGAGGGATAGCAAATGCCTCTTTACCCACGTCACTAGACAAAACCTATGTGGTGCAACCCTGAGGACCGAAGTCCTCCCTGGCACTTGACATATGCTACTACTGACATGTTATCTGTCCGGACAAGAACATGTCTCTTCTTGTGCACTGAGAGAAAATGCTGGAGAGTGATGTTAACCTCTCACAGTTCCAGTGCATTTATGTGCAGGGATGTCCAGTGACCCAACAAGGATCCACGGTCTGCCCTGCTCAGACCGCACCTCAACCCGAGGTGGAAGCATCTGTCATCACCACCTGATGGCTGTGGATCACTCCCATCCTTATGCCCTCACAAAGGTGAGAGGCATGCCTCCACCGGCATAGTGCTTCCCAACATACATGAGACATTGACAGCCAACAGTGTCTGTCACGTTTGGAGTGTATCTGGAAGGCATTGAGTCATGTTTAGATCTGGCGCATGTGTAGTAACCTCAGTTGGATGGCCATCATACCCAATAGTTTCTGACACAACTCTAATTGTACTGTGGATCCCTGTTGAAACGGGGTCATACAGTTGTGAATAGTTGCTACTCTGTTGTCCGACAGGTAGTCTCACATTATAAGGGAGTCCAGCCGGTGACCCAAATAAACCGTACTCTGCACCTGTATTAAACGTCTTTTTGTGTTGTTGAGGGTGAGCCCCAGCATTGCCAGATGTTCTATCACAATTTTCATATGGGCCACTGCTCCTTCCTGTGTCTAGGAGCAGATCAACCAGTAGTCTAGGTAATTCAACACCCGTACTTTGAGAATGTGCAGGGGGCTAAGGAGAGGCCAAATGGCAGCAAGGATAACTCAAAGACGCTTCCCTAAAGCAGAGGTATTTCTTGCTGGACTGACTGGAGAATGTGATGATGTGTGACCATCTGGAACCTCTTCTCCCTCAAGAACCTGTTGAGGTGTCTTAGGTCTAGGATGAGGTGAAGAACCTTGTCCTTTTTTGGCACGAGAAAGTACCTCGAGTAGAACCCCTCCTCTTGTGTTCTACGAGGCATATGGCTTGTTTGAGAAGTAATGCTTTTACTTTTTGCCTGACAGGTGGCTTGTTTTAGAAATGATGTTTCTACTACTTGTCTGCGAGCCAAGACCTGTAGAGGGTCGCTCATGGATGTAACGGTGATCCCTCTAAAGGGAAGAGGTCCCGCAATGAACTGTACTGTGTAATCAGTTTGTATGGTGACTAGCACCCAAGAGTCTAAGGTGTAACTGCTCCAGTATTGCAGCTGCTGTTGACATAATGGGTGGGTCTGAGGCCTTAAGCCTTCAGTGGCCCTGCTGGGGCTGCTCATGCTGAGGTGGGGCCTGTCTTGGAGGCTGTCTAGGGTGGTTCCTCGGGAACTGTCTCCCAGCATGCTGATGCGTTGGTAGTGTTCCACGATTTTGGTTTTTAATTTCCAGCTTTCTACCTCCCTTTTAAACCTTAATTAATAGTTGTTAAGTCATTCAGTTGTATATTTGATAAGTGAAACACTGTTTAAATTAGCTGGAAAAAAACGCAATGGAAGTTAATAAGCTGAATTGAGCAATGGTTAGACTGAAGCCAGAATGAAATGGCATTCAAATTGAATCAGGTGAGAACAATGCAAGTTGTTTGTTAACTTAATCAAGATATATCAAGGTAAATAGAAGCAACGTCCTTTAGTAATTAGAGTTTGATTAAGAAAGCAAATCAGCTCAAAATATGTTTAAAGGGACATCACGTGATCAAAAATAAAAACCGAAAACGCGGAACACTATGAGTTGGGGACCTACATCCGGCTTTCTCCCGTTCCTGTGGGCTGCCGCTCCGCAGTGGGGATTGGGACTGTCTGGGTTACCATAGTCACTGCCAGAAGCCAGCACCTCATCCTGTCCAGTACCAGAGCATAGGAAGGGAGCATCACAGCCACCAGGGAAGATAGGCGCGTCCTACAAGGCCGACTTGTCCGCATCTGGGACCCTGGCTTGTGACAGCCAAAGCTGGCTGTGTGCCACTATGAGCACTGCCTGGCTTCTATCTAGGGCTTGCCCCTGGAAGCCCGAGATTTCCAGCAGTATACGAGAGACTAAGCTCAGTTCTGAGGCGACCGGTTCAGGGAGTGATGCCAATCGCAGGATGCCATCTAGGTAGGCTGTTAGAAGACCTGTAGTGTTGGACAGTGTGTTCCCTGTGCTTCAGCTGCATACACTTTCTGTAGGTGGGCTTCTGTGATCCTGCATTGGCCATTAGGGCATACAGGGTCCTTGGATACACCAGGGTCTCCATGGTGGAATGCACCAGCGTAAAATGTGTTAATTCCAGCGCCCCACGCCTTCCAAGGAGGCCAGCAGGGCTACTTGCTTGGAAATGCATGGCACCAAGGTAGGTCGGTTACAGGAAGATCGAACCTCCTCCAGAAAATCCGGGAACATCGGAAAAGGCTGGAGGGTTGAAGCTTGCACCGGTCTAAAACCAGAATGACACTGTTCAGGCATTGCCTTCCAGAGAACCTGGAGGAAGTTGGAGGCTCGCTTCATGAGTGCTCAAACCAAGCTCGATGGAGGGGTAACATTAGTCTCTGAGGCTACCACAGATCTGGGGCCCATCTTCTGGGTCACTTCCTGGACCTCTGTCTTCTGCTGCTCGAAAGAGTCCCCATCCCAGGAAGCCTAGATCGAGATCACGACCAGGTCCTCCTCGCTCATCACCTCGTCTCGATCCAAGATGTCTTCACCATCGGTAAGAGTGGGGTCTGTACCAGGGTAGGTGCTGGAGGTGGAGCTGGGATAGACACAAGTGTCAAAGCCTGCTACTTCACTAGGTACTCGAGGACCTGGACCATCTGGCTCTTCAGGTCAGAGATGTCCTTTGCCTGCCTGCTGTGGCCTGCCTGCCCAGGGTCCGAAGCTGGGATGCTGCACAGATCAAGCAGAACGTCTCATCTCCTGAGGCAGAAGAGGCACGATGCATCCCCAAGCACTTGACACAGAGGTGCTTGTCCTGTTGGGGAAGCATCCCCTCCAGAGCTGTCTGTGGAAGTGGGTGGGAATCAAACTTTTCAGACACAACTAATGTACTATATGGGCAATAATGCAAAAAGTATGTAATTTAAAAAATCTAAATAAGAGGTAGGGGGGCCGAAGCACCAAGGCTCTAGAGCACCAAGGCACTGAAGACACCAAGAGTATCGATGCAGGGGATGTCTGTGCACCAGAAATGGCGAAGCACAAAGGCATTGAGGCTCTGGAGCACTGAGGTGTCGAAGCACCGAGGGCTGATGCAGGGAGTTTCCAAGCACAGAGGGCACTGAAGCAACATGGCTCTGAGGCACCGAGAGAATAAATGCAGCGAGCGTCAAGCACCGAGGGCGCCAAAGCATCGAGGCACCTATGCTCTGAGACACCAGAGACCGCGAAGCACTGAAGCACCAAAGGTACCAAGGGCACTGAAGGCATGAGCACCAGGGGTGTAAGCTCCGAGGTTGCTGGGCCGGGTGTCTAGCCTGGACTGCATGCAGTCACACAAATGATGCAGTGCGCAGCTTGCAGCAGTGTGGAGCACTGCCTACAGACAGTATAAGTCTGGACCACGTGCAGTCACACAAACGGAGCCGCAGTATTTAGAACACAAACACTCACACATAAAATCAACAGTATTTGCTTTCACTCTTGAAATCAGGACTTAAAGGATGTGTTGCAGTAAGAATACCTCTATTAAGAAAGGGGAACAAGGCTAAAAGGCTAAAATACACAAGAACAATTGATCAAAGGTGCTTTGGACTTTTGATGGATGGACAACAACACTTGTGCCTTCTGCCAGTTCTGTTCAACACTTGTCTTCTTTCTATTTCTTAAAGATATTGTCTTCAGGTATTGCTCATCCTTGTTAGACAGCGTTTAGGGTTCCAGTTCTGGGTTTGTCAATTAAAGATGATGTTTCTCCGTACTTGTTGGTTATGCTTCTGATACCACATCTTGAAAATTGAGTGATGCGAGCTATTTCACTCAATGTTTTTCCTTCTTTATGCGAGTCAAAAGAACTTTTGAATCTTCAGCAGCCCACTGACTTGCCCAGTGGTGGTGATTACCTATGTTGTCTGAAGGAAACCCACCTACTGTACCAGTTAAGCAGTGTGTGCCGGAAAGCCTAGACAGAACATGGGTGAAAAAAGAGTATAGTGGCATCTTGTCTTTTTCGGCTTTGTCAGCTCTTACTGTCACTTAAAATAATTTTATGCATTTTTTCATTTTTTATATATATATATATATATATATATATATATATATATATATATATATATATATATATATATATATATATATATATATATATAGTGTCAGTGGCGGCTGGTGGCCAAAGTTTTTGGGTGGTCATATCTCAGGTGCAGGTGAAGGGGTGGGGTCCAGGGGGACAACCTCAATGGCATAAGCACTGTCAAGTGGTTTCTTGTTGGAAGCGATATAAAAAGTTTACTCTGTGATGGCACATTTTTCAATTACTTTAGTCAAGAATGTCAGCCATCATGTCTTTTTCAATTGATGGTGTAACAGGGCAAGCAGAACGGGGTTCGTTCCCCTCTCTCCCCTCAGGGTGGGAGTTTAGAGGAGGAACAGAGGAGAGCGAGAGGAGAGAACCAAAAATGAAACTTAAAAAAAAAAATACCAAAAAGGATCAGTGAAGGCAACTGCCCAGCCTGACCTTAGGTCAGTTTTGTATTCTGTGTTCGTCATTTCTTTTGTTTAAACCTTTTATTATTCTGCTCTGTGAGCAGTATTTTTTGTGTTTAAATAATTTATTTTGTTTTGTCTTTAAATAAACGGCGCACCTCGCGTCTTTAAACTGCAGCACTTGCCTGTGTGTTTTCAGTTCCTGCTTCTGGCCTGACGTCATCACAACGCCAGCCTGTCACACGTGGTGTCCAGCGTGGGGTCAGGTCGGAAAAGGTTACTTCGGTTTTGTTAATTTTTTTCTAAATAACTTTTTGGAGTGAGGAAGAGGAGGAACGATGGGAGGAAAAAGAGGAAAGGTGGGAGGAAAAAGGAGGAGCTGGAGGAAGCAGCAGCAACAGCCACAGCAAGTCTGCCTGAATTGCTTAAGGGGGAGGAGTGGTGTTTTAAAGTTGGTCATCCATGTGTTGCCTGACTGCTACCACACTCCACCTCAGGAAGAGGAGCTGGAGCCAGGGCTACAGACACAGGAGGAGGTTGGCTGGGAAGCCCTCCTCCACAGCATGGGAGTACAGTACTGCTGCTGCATCTTCGAGGAGTGGGGGCATTTCCCAGCGAATTGCCAATCCCACCAGAGGAATGTCTGCTGTGCTCACCCCCACTACAGCCCAAGTCGGAGGAGCCAGAACATCCTGCGTCTGAGTGGGAGGAGTCCAAACATCCTGCACCTAAGTGGGAGGAGCCCGAGCAGCGCAAGAGGGGGGAGTCTGTGCATCCACAGCTCAAGAGGGGGAAGGCCGAATGTCCACAGCCCAGTTAAGCACCAGCAGAGGGAGAATACCTGCTGGTTACACATCCACAAACAGAGGAAGAATACCTGCTGGTACTGCCTCCATCGCTGTGGGAGGACTACTTGCCGCTCCCACCTCCAGCAGGCACATCTTACATTTTCTAGAACAATCCTCAATGTCTGCTGCCAGCTTAGAAAAATATGTTTGCATTTAATACTGTGTTGGTGAAAAGGGAGTTGTTATGTTTAAATTGTATGTACAAAGTGCATTTCGACAGAGTTGACTGTGCAGTGCAGCATTTATTTTTAACTATTCCTTCATTTTGCCTGGCATGGTTTCAACAAGTAAATGCCTTTCACTAGTGTCACAAGCTGCGACTATAACATTAAGTTTTATTGTTGTTAGTACTGTTAATATTACATTATTGTTCATGTTGCTTATGTATATAGATTTTTACTAGTTTATATTGTGGAACGTGGGTAGGAGAGTTGTTTTAACTGATGTTTACCTGGTACACAGTCCTGAAATTTTTTTTCTTTTTAATTTCTAAAACGGGAAGCCCTAAATATAATGTAAAAAATAAATAAAATAAAGGTTGTTCATAAGGAGCCAAAACTGTTATATATGGTTTATTTGCATCAAATAAACATTGAAATGTGTTATATTTACTAAAATAAAAACGCTTTTTAAAATGATGAGATTCCCATTGGGCTTATGTTATTTTAGATTCTATCTTCTAGTTTTTTTAATGTATTACTATGCAGGACAGCCACTAAAAGATTGTTTCCTTTATTAAAAATTAGCAGGGATGATTCTACCGATTAATTAATGCCCAAAAATTATATAATATATATGGGGTGTAGCATACATTAAAGTAGCGGCCTCTGTAAAAATCAGCTAAGTACTTTTTTGAAAGAAAAAAAAATGTACAAAAACATATCAAGATATATTTTAATAATGGACCTATTAAAATTTTTAAGTGAGGCATAATCTCCACCCCCAACCCCCCCCCAAGAACTTTCCTCAAGAACTTCTCTGTACTTTGCTCCATTCATTTTCCCATCTATCCTGACAAGTGCGCAAGTCCCTACCGATGAGAAAAATCCCCATAACATGATGCTGCCACCACCATGCTTCACAGTAGGGATGGTATTCTTTAGGTGATGCGCTGTGTTGGGTTTGCGCCAAACATAACGTCTTGTATTTAGGCCAAAAAGCTCCGTTTTAGTTGCATCAGACCACAAAACTTTTTGCCACATGGTTGCAGAGTCTCCTGTGCATTTTTTTGCATACTTGAAATGGGATTCAAGGTGGGCTTTCTTGAGTAATGGCTTCCTTCTTGCCACCCTACCATACAGGCTAGATTTGTGCAGTGCTTGGGATATTGTTGTCACATACACACTTTGACCAGTCTTGTCTATAAAAGCCAGTAACTCTTGTAAAGTTGCCATTTGCCTCTTGGTAGCCTCTCTTCTTGTTTGGTCATCCAGTTTGGAGGGAAGGCCTGATCTAGACAGGGTCTTGGTGGTGCCATACACCTTCCACTTCTTAATAATCATTTTGACCGTGCTCCAAGGGATATTCAAGGCCTTTGATATTTTTTTTTTATACCCATCACCTGATCTGTGCCTTTCAACAACTTTGTCCTGGAGTTCTTTTGAAAGTGCCTTGGTGCTCATGGTTGAGTCTTTGCTTTGAAATGCACTACCAAGAAGAGGGAACCTACAGAAACTGTTGAATTTATCCTGAAGTCATGTGAATCATTACAATTTAACACAGCTGGAGTCCACTTAATTTGGTGTGTGATTTTGAAGGCGATTGGTTACACCTGAGCTAATTTAGGATTTCTATTACAAAGGGGGTGGATACTTATCCAACCAAGTTATTTCAGTTTTTATTTTTAATACATTTTCTACAAATTTCTAGAAGATTTTTTTCACTTGGAAGTTGTTTGGTAGAATGTGTAGATAAATGAAAAAACTATTTTAATGCATTTTAATTTCATGCTATGAGGCAACAAAAGGTAAAAAATTTGAAAAGGGATGTAGACTTTCTATAGGTAGGTAGGTTAGCCCAAACATCTTGGAGAACTAATTACAGTTCTTCTGTGGATTTAGGCAGCCTCAGTTGCTTCTCTCTCTTAATGTAATCCCAGACAGACTCGATGATGTTGAGATCAGGGCTCTGTGGGGGCCATGCCATCACTTCCAGGACTCCTTGTTCATCTTTATGCTGGATAGTTCTTCTATCTGACTTTCATTGCATGTTTGGGGTCATTGTCATGCTGCAGAATAAATTTGGGGCCAATCAGATGCCTCCCTGATGGTATTGCATGATGGATAAGTATCTGCCTGTACTTCTCAATATTGACAAGACCATTAATTCTGACCAAATCCCCAACTCCATTTGTAGAAATGCAGCCCCAAACTTGCAATAAACCTCCACCATGCTTCACTGTTGCCTGCAGACACTCAGTCGTGTACTGCTCTCCAGCCCTTCGGCGAACAAACTGCCTTCTGCTACAGCCAAATATTTCAAATTTTGACTCGTCAGTCCAGAGCACCTGCCGCCATTTTTCTGCACCCTAGTTCCTGTGTTTTCAGGCATAGTTGAGTCGCTTGGCCTTGTTTCCATGTTGGAGGTATGGCTTTTTGGCCGCAAGTCTTCCATGAAGGCCACTTCTGACCAGACTTCTCTGGACAGTAGATAGGTGTACCAGGGTCCCACTGTTTTCTGCCAATTCTGAGCTGATGGCACTGCTGGACATCTTCCGATTGTGAAGGGAAGTAAGCATGATGTGTCTTTCATCCTCTGCAGTAAGTTTCCTTGGCCGACCACTGCGTCTACGGTCCTCAACTTTGCCCATTTCTTTGTTCTTCTTCAAAAGAGCTTGGACAGCACATCTGGAAACCTTGAAATTTCTGCCTGGGAGAGACCTTGCTGATGCAGTATAACTACCATGTGTCTTGTTGCTGTGCTCAGTCTTGCCATGGTGTATGACTTTTGACAGTAAACTGCCTTCAGCAACCTCACCTTGTTAGATGAGTTTGGCTATTCCTCACCCAGTTTTATTCCTCCTACACAGCTGTTTCTGTTTCAGTTAATGATTGTGTTTCAACCTACATATTGAATTATACCTGTTTGGTATAATTGTTTAATCATACACCTGACTATATGCCTACAAAATTCTTGACTTTGTGCAAGTGTACCTAGAAGTATTGATGCTGTTTTGAAGGCAAAGGGTGGTCATGCCATATATGGATTTGATTTAGATTTTTCTTCTGTTCACTCACTTTGCATTTAGTTAATTGATAAATATAATCTATTAACATGTCTATTTTTGAAAGCATTCTTACTTTACAGCATTTTTTCACACCTGACTAAAACTTTTGCACAATACTGTATATATACACACACACAGACACACACGTTTTGCTGTTGTGCATTTTTACAAACACATTTTTTTGGAAAGCGTATATTACTTTGCTCTGAGGATGGATCGGATTTGATTAGTTGCTTTTCTATTTCTGCAATTTCTATCATGTTTTCTTTGGAAAAGCTACAGTTCAGTTTATGCAAATTAAAATAAAGGTCAAAGGTAATAACAGGATTGTCCATTTTGCTATGTTTTTATTTAGAGCGTTTTATTTTTAAAATACCACGGGCTGAAATTTATTCACAAGACAAGAAGTACAGGAATGTTTGGAAATGCTGCTCTGTGATTGGTTGATTTCTCATATGAGATTTATAATACACAATATAACTATGTTAGATACATACACGGGATGTTAGATATCACTGGTAAATTAATGTTAGCGGCTGTCATGTTATTCTAAATGCAACATCCAATGCTTTAACATCCAACCAGTTAGTTTAGATCAGTCATAGAGTTTTCCATTTAAATGAAATCCTCATTTTATTGGACATACACATTGCCTCAGCTGTAAAAGCTGATGCTAAAAAAATCTATTTTATTAGTATAGTCCCCCTCAGCGGGCCTCAACGCCATCACAGAGCCCCTCCGGGGAGATATCCTGTGCTCAGGCATCCGTTTCAACCCTCAGCCGCTCCCCGTCGCCTCCGGCTAGACAGGTGAAAATGGTTAGCCCTGCCCCAGCCTCAGCTGCCCCAACAGCCTGCACATACGACGTGTGGGTGCTCACAACCGTACAATACGGTTACGCGCTTCAGTTTCGGATGCAGGTTTTCACGTTCTCATTTGTCCACAGCACAGGAAATACCTCCACTTTGCCTTTCAGAGCAAAGCGTACAAGTTTTCCATGCTGCCATTTGGCCTCTCCCTAGCTCCCTGTACATTTTCAAAGTGCGCAGACGCTATCCTTGCCCCACTGCGGCTCTAAGGTGTCCGAGCGATGAATTACCTCGACAACGGGTTGGTCTTTCCCAGTCACGAGAGGGATAGGTGGCCCACACGGCGCTAGTGACAGAGTATCTAGTGAGGCTGGACCTCACCATCAACCATGCCAAGAGTCGGCTGATGCCAGCGCATACCTGTCAGACAACAGAGTAGCAGCTTGACAACACCACCTCTCCCTGTTTCAGCATGGGTCAAAGGTGTCCCTTGTTTTGTCCCAAAAACTTCTGGGTCTGATGGCAACAGTGGTATCAGCCATCAAGCTGGGTTTATAACGCTATAACGCATGCGCCCGCTACAGGCGTGGCTCAGTGCATTCAGGTTGCATCCCAAACATGACAGGCACTGTTGGCTGACAGTGTGTCTCACGTGTACTGCACTGCGCTGGTGGAGGATTCCCTCTCACCTGCACCAAGGAGTCTGAATTGGGGCGGTTTACAACCACGGGGTAGTGACAACGGACGCCTCCAACTCGGGTTGGGGTGCAGTCTGTGAAGGCAGGGGAGTCAGCGGACCCTGATCCGGCCGCCAGACGTCCTTGTATATCAACATGTCGGAGCTGCAAGCAGTGTTCCTTGCCCTCCAGTACTTCCTACCCGTGGTTCTCAGTCAGGCGAGAGGCACACTTTGGCATCCGAAGCCAGGTGCTCCAGGTATGGGTTTGACCCCTGAAAGGGACTGCTGGTCAGCCTTAAGGCTGTCTGACGTGGTTATGGGTATGCTGCAGAATGCTCGGGCGCATTCCACTAGGTCATTGTATGTCTATAAGTGGAAACATTTGCAAGATTGGTGCTGTTTTAACGGTCATGATCCAATCTCCTGTCCTATGCCCACCATCTTGCAGTTTCTGCAAGATCTGCTTGAGGCTGGGATCACCCTCCATACTGAAGGTTTAACTAGCGGCTATTTCTGCTTGCAATGCGCCCATTGACTCAATGTCCTCGGGCGCGCATTTTTTGGCTACCTGGTTTCTCCGAGGTGCTTGGCGATTTTATAATCCTAGGAGGGCCACTCTCCCCGAATGGAGAATTTAAGAGTGTACTGGAGGCTTTCATGCAGGCCCTGTTTGAGCTTATATACTCCATCGAGTTGAAGCACCTGTCCATGAAGACAGCCTTCCTCTTGGCTATCACCTCCACAAAGCGGGTTAGTGAGCTGCAGGCGCTATCTGTGCATAGATCCTGCATGCGTATTTGGGATGATGGTAGCAGAGTGTCACTGCGTGCAAACCCTGCTTTTCTCCCCAAGGTGGTTACAGCCTTCCACGTGAATCAGTCTGTGGGACTGGAGTCCTTCCATCCTCCTCCATTTGTGATGGAAGAGGACAGAAAGTTGTACCTTCTCTGCCCAGTTCGGGCATTGAGATGTTATGTGGATGACCTGCTCTTCATCTGCCGTGGAACACCGACCCTGGGACAGCCCCTCTCCAAGCAATGGCTGTCGCATTGGATTGCTGCCACAGTCTTGACAGTGTATGATGGTGCTGGCTTACCCCCACCTGGGCAGATAGCCGCACAATCCACGAGAGGTGTGGCTACATCATGGGCCCTCTTCCGAGGTGCCTCCTTGGCTTAAATTTGCGATGCGGCTAGCTGGGCTACCCCGCATACCTTTTGCCAGGTTCTACCACCCCTCACGCCACTGACCTTGGTCAGGCAGGACTTAGTGTCCCTCATATGCTGCCGTTCTTCCCTTGCGACGGCTCTGGTACACATTTCCCATAATGATTGGTGGAATGTTAGTTTACCTATCGTAAACCTGGTTCCCTGAAAGAAAAGATGGCCACGAACCGCAAGGTCACTTCAGTCGACGTTATGTTTTTCGTCACGAAAGAGGATGTTCCTTCCGCAGCTTTGATATAGGAGCTCAGTGACACCTACCAATAGGCAGGAGTGTATCCCATAACGATGTTTCGTGGCCATCTTCTCTTTCAGGGAACCAGGTTTACTGTAGGTAAACTATCGTTACCACTATTATATAACTGGGTGGTTTTGAACCCTGGTCTTAGAGTACCCAATGTACCCTGTGCCTCTGCCGGTTTCTGTTCCAACCGAGCTGCTCTCAATTACTTCATTAAACCATTAACTAATACTCTGCCTAATCAGAGCCTTAAATTCATTTAAAAAGGTTTCAAGTTAAGTATAAAATTGTATAAGGAACTTGAATCCGCCAACATTTTATAAGCTGCACTATTCAAAAAGTCAAATTAAGCAAATTATTAGTTACCTTAAGGGTTCAATTAAGCAACTGAGAACTCGGTTCGACAAAACCCAGCAAGGAACAGGATAGAAAACCACTGATATAACTTATATTGTCATTAAACAGTCTTTGGGGAAATCGAAACACCTGATAGCATTTGATAGTTGTGATGTAAATGTTATGTAATGAAAACAGAAATATAAAGTTATGATTTTCTAAAGATTTTCTAACGTCTAAGGAGAGTATGTTAGCATGTTCATCTAAATCGGCTTCCATGTTTGTTCTCTATGCTTTGCCGCTAACCTCCAAATCGTGTCCAAGCTCCGGCTACACAGGCCGTGACGTCAGACCCAGACTCCCGTCTGCAATCTTGCTAACGCAGCCACTGAGTGTTTGCTCATGTTTGCTTCGTCACATCTGCTGCTGCCTGGGAAATCTCCCAAAACTGCCCAAGCGCCGTCTGCATAGACCGGTGACGTCAGGCGAAGACCCAGTCTAGTCGGCAAAGAAGTATAGTGAACGCACGCACAAGTCTCTGCCGGATGCGCAGACTTTTCGATTAGTGGATGCGTGACCTCCGTTGTCAGATCCGGCTGAACTTGGACAAGGTATGCACGCAGACCAGTGTCATTTGTCGTAGGACCTGCGCAGACTCTCAAAAGTCTGCGCGACTTGAACGCAACCATTGCTAGGAGCACGCCCACAAAATCCATCTGGGAACACTGGGCTGCTGGCATTTCAAAGACAGCGTCGTTTCTTAGACAGGATTAGACAAAGCCATTTTTTTTTAGTTTAATTAAACGACATTGCATACCAGTTTGTAAGGCGTGGACGATTAAAAATAAATAAATAAGAAAAAGGTAAGTTGCATTATTGTTCTATTAAGTACAGTTTAGTTGGTTGCGACCACAAGTTTGGCAGACCTTTTGTTTTCTAAATAAACAGGTATGGCGGAATCAACAAGACCGAGTCAATTTAAAATATAACAATTAAACTAAAAGGGGGGAGGGACACCGAACCGACCTTTAACTTTCCATTCCAGGTAATAAAACTGTGTATTTAGTTTTTATATGATTTAGATGATATATATATTAACATCGTTTTTCTCTCTTCTTTATAGTGAAATATAGTGAGGCCTTGTTTTTACTTTGCATGGAGGAGGTGATAAAGTAACAGTATTTTCACAAGTAGAACAATTGCAAAGGTCTAGAATTGCTGGTAGCTCCTAACTGTAACAGTTATATGTGATTAAAATAATAACACCTGTAGATATCTTCAACAGTTTCACAACATTTATTTTTTGGCCAATTTTTTGGTTCTTACAACGATAAAAAAAGTCTTTAAATGTATTTAGCATATTCATATATGTACATATGTTTGATACAAAATGGATACAATGCAATTACAGTGCAAAGGCAAGCAAACACACTACCTTACAATGATGTAGTTTACAACATGTAACGAAAAATGAGCAACAAATCAAAACAGTTTAGATTTTAATATTAGGCAGGAGAGTTCAAATACAGAAACCTTGATGCCCCTCCCATTTAATTAAAAATTATTTTTTACATTGTATGCATAAATAAATAAGACAAACAGAATAAACTGTTTGTTTAGTTTTTCTGCCTGTGTTTAATTCATCTTGTCAGGTGCTGTGTGTGTGTCTGAATATGAGAGAAATTAAACAATGAATTTTGCTCTAAATGAGTTGCCGCTATATTAAACTATGTAACTGAACCCTTGAAATAATGTATCAAATTGAAGTATTTGGCTGAAACATTGTAACTAACCGACTGCACTAGTTTGTGCAATATGAGAATTGAAACGAAATTGTGTTTTAAATAAATGTGATTATTTTACAAGCCTGACATTTTTATTGTGTGTTTGTGTTGTGTTTGGTCAAGATCTTATGCTCTGGCCCAAATAGAAGAACCTGGTGCTAACAACCTAAAATCTTTAACTTAATCTGAAGGTAGTGCCTTCAGTGGCGTAGACGGCTACCATAAATTATATTTTAAACCCAGTTTAGCCCTCGCCACAGTATGACCTGTATTGCTAATAAGTAGCGGAATGTTTAGTCACCAACAAGGTATTTACTGCTGAAGTCTAATTGAATATGTGGCTTTCAAATGTGTAGCCATGCACAAAACCTGTGATTTTTAGTCAATTTGCATGGCTTTTTAGTATCAGAAGGCTGTATAGATTAGAACCCCTGAGGGTTCTTTGGGAGTTTTAGGGTTCCTTTGAGATTTCAATGTTTATTTATGGTTGTTTAGCCTACTGTTTAAAAAGGTTCTCTGTGTACTATTTGGAACCCCTGAAATATCGTTTCTTGGAATAACGTTTTCAAGAGTGTAAGATTTTTAAACTTCAAAAATATGTTTTAGAATATTCACGGAATGTATTAGTAATAATCAAACTTCACACAAGTGTAGCACATCAATCAACAAAACCTTTATTTAACTTCCAGTTAAGTACCAAACAATATTAAGCCATAGCAGTCAATGCAAAGAGTTATTACATGTTCTCAATGGGAAGTTGGGCACGGTCTGGAGTCTCTGTGTCAAGCAGTTTTGTCTGTTAATTATTTATTATTATTAATTAGTCATTTTAGCAGACGCTTGTATCCAAAGCGACTTAGAGACTATAGGGGGTGAACTATGCACCACAGTCACTTACAATAGGACCTTGGCTTTACATCTCAAGGACTGAGCACAAGGAAATTAAGTGATTTGCTTTGGGTCACAGATCGTGTGAGTTGGGATTTGAACTGGTAACCACATGGTATGAAGCCTTTGTCTTTAACCATTGGACCACCTTAACCAAGCTCCATCGAATACCTTGCTAATTCAACTTTTTAACTCTCAACTCTGTTCTTATGTCATTCTTAGCAGAGTCCATGACAATTTGTCTAATAATTATACTGTAGCCTATAATATTCTGTGCACAGAGGGAGCACATTTACGAATGTAACAAGAGGATGGAGGAGGAGGTGTTGGGGGCAGGGGTGTGTTGGGGGCTATTGTTGGTTGTTCAGGCGAGGGAGGGAGGGAGCAATTACTGAATGGCTGGATGTTGTGAGCACGGGTGTGGAGTGTGATTGTGGGGTTATCTGTGGTGTTTATTAATGGGCTTTGTATTGGCCACCAGGGTTTACAATTAGTGTTCATTAACTGAGTTCTCAGCATACCACATTAAACAGCACCAGATAAAAGGTTCCACATCTAAGACATAGAAAATGTTTTGCTCAGTTTTGTTTACCTAAGAGTGCAACACATAGTTGAAATTTGCTTCTAGTGCTTAATCAGTAAACAAGATCTGGTCAATAATATATTCTCTCTCGTCACTGAATCTGTAGGCACATGTAGTGTTCTGATGCAATACAGTATTAAAGTGGTGATCAGTGCCTCTTTGCAGGTGTTTCTATGAAAGCTGAAAAGTGTATTGTGTAAAGTCTACTGGACAGTAAAAATTAACAAACATCCCCTCGGCTGAATGCACATTCCTGAATTTGAAGCGGTTCAATTCATATTAACCCATTACATGCATGGGATGGGCAATTAAAGGTTGGTTAACACTTTGGACAGTTTTTGTAAGTATGTTACTCACTGTATTATGTGTCAGTTGTATCTTTCGTCACCTGTGCAGCTTTTGAGCAGCTTTATTAATCAAGCTGTTTATTGCACGAAATGGGCAATGAAAGGTCAGTTCGGTGTTTTTTTTTTTTTTAACAGGGTTATGTTGTTATCATTTAGTTGTATAATGTGTATCATTTTCATACTCTGTGTAGCTTCAGAACACAGTGTTCCGGCCAGGTTTGTTTGTACAGCTGTTTATTGCACGGAATGGGACATGAAAGGTTGGTTCGTGTTTTTTTTCAGCAGTTTTATATTGTTCTCACTTAGTTGTATTGTGTTTATAATTTTCGTGGTCTTTGCACCTTCAGAACACAGTGTTCCGGGAGCTTTTTGGTGATAAAAAGAGATTTCTGGGCCGGAACGAGCGCATTATTAATCGGTTCTGATTGCTAAAATATTCTCCTCACGTGTGTGTAACTTTCTGCAATGCTTTTTAATGCAGTTGAAAATTAACGCTACAATACCTCTCTACTGCCCCTGTTTCGCGAGGACTCTAAAAACTAAAGTAACCATTCTGGGCTGTTCCAGCTTTTGCCCCATCCTGTGTGTACACTGAGAAACGAGAGATGCGTAAATTGAAAAATGATGATGATATATAGTACTGTGAAAAGGTATTTGCCCCCTGACTGATTTTCTGCATTTTTATTTTTACGCTGAATGTTATCAGATCTTCAACCAAAATCTAATATTAGACAAAAAGGGACCCTGAGTGAACATAACAAATTTTTGATATTTATTTATTAAAGAAAGTTATGCAACACCCCTGTGCCCCCGTGTGAAAAAGTAATCTCTCCTTTAGACTCAGTAACTGGTTATGCCACCTTTAGCAGCAATAACTGCAACCAAACACTTCCTGTAGTTATTGATCAGTCTCTCAAGCGGCATGGAGGAATTTTGGCCAACTCCTTCGTGCAGAATTGCTTCAACTCAATGACAGTTGTACGTTTTTGAGCATAAACTGCTCGTTTCAGGTCCTGCCACAACATCTCAATGGGGTTTAGGTCTGGACTTTGACTAGGCCATTCCATTTCTTGTTCTTCAACCATTCTGATGAAGACTTGCTTGTGTGCTTTGGATCATTGTCTTGCTGCATGATTCAGCTGCGCTTCAGCTCCAGCTCACGGATGGATGGCCTGACATTCTCCTGTAGAATTCTCTGATACAGAGCAGAATTCATGGTTCCTTCAATGATGGCAAGTCGTCCAGGTCCTGATGCAGCAAAGCATCCCCAAATCATGACACTACCACCACCATGCTTGACCGTTGATATAAGGTTCTTACTGTGAAATGCAGTGTTTGGTTTTCGCCAGACATAACGGGGCCCATGTTGGCCAAAAAGTTCCACTTGACTCATTTGTCCATAGAACATTGTTCCAGAACTCTTGAGGATCATCCAGGTGCTTTTTGGCAAACTTGAGACGAGCATTTATGTTTTTCTTAGTGAGCGGTGGTTTCTGCTTTGTTATTCTACCATGAATCCCATTTTTGCCCAGTGTCTTTCTGATGATTTTCTGAGTCATGAACACTGACCTTAGCCAAGAGAGGCCTGCGGATTCCTGGATGTTGTTCTAGGGTTCTTTGTGTCTTCCTGGATGATTTTACGCCTTGCTCTTGGAGAGATTTTGGCAGGATGTCCACTCCTGGGAAGATTCACTACTGTCCCAAACTTTCTCCATTTGGACAGTATGGCTCTAACAGGACGAGCAGCCCTGTATATTTTGTTTATTTATTTTTAGGGAGGGGTCTCCCCCTCCGCCCCTGTGTTATTTTGTATTTGTTTATTGTGTTTATTTTGTGTATATATAGATGACGGCGAGCGCCGTTTGTTTTGTTTATTTATTATTTATTGTAGGACAGCGTAGCTGTGTTTAGTTTTGTTATTATTTTGCATCGTGGTTGGGAAGACCCATCCACTTTTTAAAACCTGTGCAGAAGGTGGCCATCTCCCGAATTAAGTGATTCATTTGTTGCTAATCGGGAGATGGTCATCTGCTTAAATACCGGCAGTACTCTCAGTTCCATGTGGGGTGTTCGAGAGGCGGAATGAGAGCAGAAAGAGAAGAGAGATTAATTTAAAAAAAAAGACCAAGGAACAGTGAAGGGACTTGCCCAGCCTGACCTTGGGTGCTGTTATTGTTTGTGTGCAAGATTTGCTTTGTTTAACCCTTTTATTTTCCTGCTCTGTGAGCGTGTTTATTTTTGTTTAACAAGTTTATTTATTTTTGTTATTTAATAAACGGCACGCTGCGTGTCTGTAAACTGCAAGTACCTACCTCTGTGTTTTTGTTCCGCCTTCTGGCCTGATGTCACCGTTCAACCTTTTCCTGCCACACATTTTGTCCAGCATGGGATCACCAGCGCCTCCTGGACAGATCAGAGGAGGTACTACCCAAGGGTACTGCAGTTTTTTCATTTTTTTTTTTTTAAATTAATTTTATTGTTATAATTATTATGTTATTTTTGGAGTGAGGAAGAAGAAAAAGGAGGAGTGGAAAGCAGTAGCAGTTGCAGCAAGTCTGCCTCACCTGCCTGTGGGGGGAAGAATGGTGCTTCAACTGTGGGGAGCCCTGGTACATATTCCCTGGTGCCTTCCCCATATGACAGGAGGAGGAAACCACACAAGAGGAGGTTAGCTGGGAAGCTGTCCTCCACAGCATGGGTGTGCAGTATTGCTGCTGCATCTGTGGGGAGGGGGAGCATTTCCCAGCAAACTGCCTCCTCCCAGCAAGGGAATGCCTGCTGTGCCCACCCCCACTACAGCCCTAGAGGGAGGAGCCTGAATGTCCTGCACCTGAGTGGGAGGAGCCTGAATGTCCACAGCCCAAGAGGGGGGAGTCAGTGCATCCAGCTCAATGAGCAGCAACGTCATTAGCACGTATCTCTTCCAATTAAAGCAGCAGTAGCATAATGTTGCGCAAACCACCAAATAATATTTTTTTGCTGTAGTGTATTCACAATAAAATAACACCTATTGTATAACAACCTAAATGTTCTACATTTGTTTAATTCTAACAAATCATATTTATAAACTAATCTTAACCTTTAGCGGTCCATTTATTCAGCGCCTGTCAAGTGCGTAAGGTCAAATTTATTTTCACACGCACTGTTAGTCATTTTTTTCATGGTTAAACAGGTTTAAAAGTCACAGCATATCAACAGGACACTCAGTACTGCATCTCCAGCCAAGCCCCACGCCTTGTTCGCTGTATTTATCACATACCACTTCATAGTAATGCATGTTGATAAATCCTGTCCTGATCACTTGTTTTATCACCAAACTCCTCAATAATGTGATCCAAGTCAATATTTTATTAATGTAACATCTCAAAAAGCTGTTTTTTTTTACGTCCATCTTAGGTCTGTGGTGCAGGGCCTCAGTGTATTGCTCAGATCCTTTTGGCTTCATTCGGCTACTATCGGTCTCACTCGGCAATTAAAAGGTTTTCTCGGCTTTCTCCGGAAAAATAAAATGACTAGAGACCTCTGCTTGACAGTATCCGACATCGGACTGGAAAGGGAAAATTGTAGTGTCGGACCTGGTCTGACATAGGACCACAAATGATTATAATAGTGTTAATATTGTAACCTGGCCAAAACAATAGAAAATACATTCCAACATTACAATAGTTTAACTATACATAGGTTCAAACAACACAAAAAAACAAGGGGGAAAACAACAAGGGAAGTGGTAATGGTGATCAAATTTATTGACATACTAGTGGGTTCAAAATCCGTTTTGTGGATTCAGCCGAATACCAAACCATCTCAAAAGATTCAGCCGAGTATACCTTTTCAATGCAACGAGAGTCGCATTCAATTCAAGAACATAAGAAAGTTTACAAACGAGAGGAGGCCATTCGGCCCATCTTGCTCGTTTGGTTGTTAGTAGCTTATTGATCCCAAAATCTCATCAAGCAGCTTCTTGAAGGATCCCAGGGTGTCAGCTTCAACAACATTACTGGGGAGTTGATTCCAGACCCTCACAATTCTCTGTGTAAAAAAGTGTCTCCTATTTTCTGTTCTGAATGCCCCTTTTTCTAAACTCCATTTGTGACCCCTGGTCCTTGTTTCTTTTTTCAGGCTGAAAAAGTCCCTTGGGTCGACACTGTCAATACCTTTTAGAATTTTGAATGCTTGAATTAGGTTGCCACGTAGTCTTCTTTGTTCAAGACTGAACAGATTCAATTCTTTTAGCCTGCCTGCATATGACATGCCTTTTAAGCCCGGAATAATTCTGGTCGCTCTTCTTTGCACTCTTTCTAGAGCAGCAATATCTTTTTTATAGCGAGGTGACCAGAACTGAACACAATATTCAAGATGAGGTCTTACTAGTGCATTGTACAGTTTTAACATTACTTCCCTTGATTTAAATTCAACACTTTTCACAATGTATCCGAGCATCTTGTTAGCCTTTTTTATAGCTTCCCCACATTGTCTAGATGAAGACATTTCTGAGTCAACAAAAACTCCTAGGTCTTTTTCATAGATTCCTTCTCCAATTTCAATATCTCCCATATGATATTTATAATGTACATTTTTATTTCCTGCGTGCAGTACCTTACACTTTTCTCTATTAAATGTCATTTGCCATGTGTCTGCCCAGTTCTGAATCTTGTCTAGATCATTTTGAATGACCTTTGCTGCTGCAACAGTGTTTGCCACTCCTCCTACTTTTGTGTCGTCTGCAAATTTAACAAGTTTGCTTACTATACCAGAATCTAAATCATTAATGTAGATTAGGAATAGCAGAGGACCTAATACTGATCCCTGTGGTACACCGCTGGTTACCACACTCCATTCTGAGGTTTTTCCTCTAATCAGTACTTTCTGTTTTCTACATGTTAACCACTCCCTAATCCATGTACATGTGTTTCCTTGAATCCCAATTGCGTGGAAATCTAAATAAACCATGTCATATGCTTTGCAATTATCCATTATGGATGTTGCATCCTCAAAAAAATCAAGCAAGTTAGTTAGGCACGATCTCCCTTTCCTAAAACCATGTTGACTGTCTCCCAGTACCCTGTTACCATATAGGTAATTTTCCATTTTGGATCTTATTATAGTTTCCATAAGTTTGCATATAATAGAAGTCAGGCTTACTGGTCTGTAGTTACCTGGTTCAGTTTTGTTTCCCTTTTTGTGGATCGGTATTACGTTTGCAATTTTCCAGTCTGTCGGTACCACCCCTGTGTCAAGAGACTGCTGCATGATCTTGGTTAGCGGTTTGTAAATTACTTCTTTCATTTCTTTGAGTACTACTGGGAGGATCTCATCCGGCCCAGGGGATTTGTTTATTTTAAGAGCTCCTAGTCCCTTTAACACTTCTGCCTCAGTTATGCTAAAGTTATTTAAAACTGGACAGGAACTTAATGACATGGGGGGCATGTTGTCAGTATCTTCCTTTGTAAAAACTTGTGAAAAGTAATCATTTAACATATTTGCTATTTTTTTTCTTCATCTACGATTTTGCCATTTGTATCTCTTAAACATTTAATCTCCTCTTTGAATGTTCTCTTGCTGTTGTAATATTGGAAAAACATTTTGGAATTGGTTTTAGCTCCCTTAGCAATGTTCATTTCTATTTCTCTCTTGGCCTTTCTAACTTCCTTTTTGACTTGCGTTTGCAGTTCTGTGTACTCTTTCTGCGTACTTTCTTTTTGGTCCTTTTTTAATGCTCTGTAAAGTGCCTTTTTTCGCTGAATATTTTTTAAAATTGATCTATTAAACCATTTTGGCAATTTAGTTTTACATTTAGATTTGTCTACTTTAGGGATATAATCTACAAAATCTGTCAAGAAAACGGAACAAAACTGTTGAATGAAAAACAGTCTGGCAGCTACTTACAACAGACGCGCACAATCTATAGTTTTGAGCCTTTTAGTTAATAGTATTTTTATTGCCGAATGGAAATCTATCCCTGTGACAGTGTCTTGCTTGTGTCATGTGTTTGGGTAGCCGCTGTTCAAGCACACAAAGAGACAGACGTGGTGTTGAGTTGAAACGCCGGCACAGGCGCACAGGTTTTATTAATAAACAGACAAAAACGAAAATAAAATAAAGGTGGTCGTGTGATGTTACCAGCGATGGTAATGCACAGAGGACTAGTACATCAAGCTGTACAAAAAGTGCAAAATAAAACGCAATACCCAAACTACAAATCAAAGGTGCTGTGAAAACGGCAGGCCTTGCAGCCGCCCTGATCACAGCGATCGCCATGCTTTTATACTGACGCTCCGCTGAGACATGCCCACCCGCCTGCTGGAACAGCTGACTGCTTTCAGCTGCTGCTCCACGCAGATGGGTAATCGTCCCCAGTGGAGCGCCACAGCAACTAAACAATTGGTTAAATCAATATGTTAACAATTAACACAAAAACATACAATAAACTACATATTTCCCCATGTGCAGGGCTTACACCTTGCCACAATCCCAGAATAAGATTTTAGTTTGAAACTGTGGCAAAGTGGTTGGTAAGGGGAACAGATGATGCGGTGCAGGAGTGATGAACAGACAACAGTGATTCAGTGAATAAGTGCTTTATTGCTCTTTTCCAGGTCTGGCGACCGTCAAAAATAATAAATCCCCGGCAATACACAACAATGTGTAAAGCACGGGGATAATGAAAACAAGGGCACAGTCCCGAACAAAAAGAACGGTACGGTCACCGGTCCTGGGTGATCGAAAACGTGCAGGTGCTCAGTGCAGTGGTGCTCCGGATAGTGCTCTCCTTTCGACAGCTCCGGAGATGTGCGTTAACTGTCTATTAGTGCGACAAAGACAGACAATTACAGACAGACAGAAAATAACACACAGCACGTACAACACTCTTCACAAATACTCTCTGAGAGCTCCTCTGTCAGTCCTTCTCTCCTAACGTTAACCCAAACGAAGGAGAAGATCAGCGTTACCCTGGCCCCTATATGTAATCCCGCATGATATCGAGATAAACGGTTGCAGCTGCCTCTCGTTTACCTTTCAAATCAATATGGTCTTACAACAGAGTCGCGCTCCTCTCCAGGCTGACCCACTTCCCTGACCCGGAAACGAACTGTCAGGCCAGCCCTTCCAGATACTTCTCCTCCCGTTCTTTAGCGCCCTCACAGGTCGGGAGGAAGGTTCATCACCAGAACTCATCTTTCCGTCACAGAAACATACACAATTTACCGCAAGCCCCCTCCCCCCACAACAGAAACGTCAAAATACAGAACCGTTTAGAGCTGCATCTTTGCCATAACCCACGATTTTCTTTAATGACGTTTCAACCTGTGTCACCTGATCTGAGAGTAGGGTTGCCAACAGGCTCCAGAATCTTGGGACAATAAGGAAAGTCAGGTTTTGTAACTCACCTGTCTAAACTGCAATGCATTCAGTAAAGTGAGTGTGAATTGTGAGAACTGTCGCTAAATTAATTTAATTGTTTTACTTAGTTGTTACCAAAAGAACACACATGCCTGCGGGGACCGTTTCCACCAATCAGACCTATACAGCAGCTGATTTGGCTTTCTGAGTCTCTGACTGGGCAGGACTGTGTGAAGCAAGAACTATTAAACAAATAGATACTTTACCTGCTGTCACAAGGTTAAATGAAAGAGTGCAGGTGAGTGCAAAGTTATGTATAATATTTGGTGTTGCACTATTTTGATAGATATTGTTTACTTTATAAAAAAAAAAATCAAGCAATACGATTAATCGTTGTTACGAGGCTCTCCAGATAGAATCGCCACCACAATTAAACAATTAAATACATTTACTAAACTGCTGAAGCAATTCACACTCGCTTTACATGTCGAATACAACCTGCTGTCACAAGGTTAAATGAAAGAGTGCAGGTGAGTGCAAAGTTATGTATAATAATGGTGTTGCACTATTTTGATAGATATTGTTTACTTGTATAAAAAATTTCAAGCAATATGATTAATCATTGTTACGAGGCTCTCTGGATAGAATCGCCACCACAATTAAACAATTAAATACATTTACTAAACTGCTGAAGCAATTCACACTCGCTTTACATGTCGAATACATTGCAGTTTAGAGAGGGGAGTTAAAAAACCTGACCTGCCTTAATGTGTCCCAGGATTCTGGAGCCTGTTGAGAACCCTATCTGAGAAACCATGATGAGTGACATGAATCTCCCTGTGAAGTAAAAATCACATTGATTTAAATGCACTGTGTGTGTAACACATATCAAATAGGCTACGAAATTGTTTAAAAAATATTTTAGTAAAACACAGCAGTTCCCAAATAAATCAACTTGTATTGGCACATTGCAATAATGTAATTTAATTTACTAAAGCATATTGTTCAACAATGTCTTGCACATCTGACAGTTGTATAGTTACAAAAAATGTATATTTGTGCACAGATTATATATATATATATATACACACACACACACACACACACACACACAGGGCCTTGCAAAAGTATTCAGACCCCTGACCAATTCTCTCATATTACTGAATTACAAATGGTACATTGAAATTTCGTTCTGTTCGATATTTTATTTTTAAACACTTAAACTCAAAATCAATTATTGTAAGGTGACATTGGTTTTATGTTGGGAAATATTTTTAAGAAAAATAAAAAAAAACTATATATATATATATAAACATCTATTTTGGTTTAACTATTCCAATCCTGGGTTAAAAATATATTTCCCTTTTTACTCAGACTTACAAAGATACAATAATATTTGTCAGTGTAATAACAGAATAAACAGGAGTATAGAATGTTCTAACATAACTATAGGTTAATATAGAGCATATTGTAACTTTGTATGAACAGTGTGTTTTAACAATTTGTTTAATATTTCTGCTGGCTTTATATTCTTTAAAAGACAGTACAGTTATCACAACATTTTAACACAAATGCAGTTTCACAAATGTTCAGTTTGTATCCCAGATATCAGCCTGCTTCCAGTAGCTGTCACAGTCTTGGGTCAGTTTCTGCTCACAGTGAGTCTGTCAAAGCCACCACAAGTGTGTCTTTAAAAGCCGGATTCCTGCAAAAACTTCAATCTTGTTAGCAGGGCTTCCATCTCTACATTCCCATTCCCATCATCAGTGGGAAGACTTCAGATAAATCAAACTGTTTCTCTCAAAGAGACATCTATCTCTGCCGCATACACCTTTCACTCAAAAAATGTGATTGCACCCTGCACAAGGGAAGACAGGTTTTAGGTCCATTTGTGACAGCGTTGTTCTGCTTAACATTTAGTATGTCTTTATATTCATCATAATGTTAAATTACCTTTCTAATTTCAATGTTACCCAAGTTTGGATTACTTCTTTTAGCACTTGATATATACATTATTTTATTTCAGTTCACACATTCAAAGTTCTCCGGTGCAATGCTCCCAGAAGCTGTTTCACGACTTGCTAGCAACAGCTGCAGAAGCTGCTGTGTACAGTTATTACAGAGGAACTCAAGCAGGGATCTGTTAACATTAGCTAAAAACAAGGCATAAAAATTGGCAATATTTTCAAACAGAATAAGATTACTGTAGAATGTTGCTATTACAAGCATGCATAATTAGGGTCCTAACATTTAATGTACAAATAACAGGTTTAAGACTGACAACGTGTTAACCATCAGCATTAAAATAATAAATAAAAGAAAGATGCATTTGCTTCTCCTAGTAGCTAATGTATAATTTTTTTTTGTGTACTCGAATATGCAGTGTGCTATTCGAGTAGTTTTTTGTATTTGCATATACTTGACTACACTGACTAATCCCTAATTAGGATTATTGTAATTCAGTTTTAGCGTTGCTGTGACCATATGATAACAGCATGCTTGTGGGTTTGCATGTGAAAAAATGCCAATAAAATGTATGTATAAAATGTATAAAAATTATTTGTACACATACATTTTCAAATCTTGAATAGTGTTTTCATTTTCTGACGAGCACACAAATGTGTGCATGTTAAATGACTGAAGTCACATATATTGAAAGGCTTCGTTTGGCCACTTTTATTAAGACGTGGGGTCTCTTTGATTACCATTGAAACATACTGATATATTGGGCCACATAAAATTGCATCCGGGCCAGTAAAACCACTAGCTCAGTGGCCCAAGGGGCCAGTAGTTAAAAATCTAAACGTAGAGCCCTGAGTGTGTGCGTGTTGTGGCATGGATCCCCGAGGCTACAAGTAGGGGAGGGATGAGCCGCGAGCAGGAGAACGCGTGAAGATTCGACTGGAGTGAGGGTGTGAGGGACAGGCTAAAAGAAAGTGTCTGTGAAATGGTGGAAGAACAGAGAACGAGAATGAGTGAGAGTGTTTGAGGAAAGAAAAAGAAGAGCAAAGTGAGAGGAGTAATATTTACTTATTGATTTGGCGGGAACCAAACAGGGATTTTCTGTTTTATTTTATTTAGTGCAGTAATTAAAAGCAGCGCATTTGGAATCTCAGTCTTGTTTCACTTCCCAATGCAATGATTCTTTACTGATTCATTATATATATATATATATATATATATATATATATATATATATATATATATATATATATATATATATATATATATCTCACACACACACAGTGCTGAGAAAGTTTGTGAACCCCTTAAGATTTTCACATATTTCAAACCTAAAATGTTATTAGATATTAATGTAAGTCCTAATAATAAAGATAACCTGATTAAACAAATTACGCAAAACATTATACTTTTTCAACATTCATTTATCCACAAGTGATTCAACATTCAATATCCATGTGTGAAAAAGTATGGGAACCTTTAGATTCAGGAACTGGTGGCACCCCCTTGAGCAGCAATGACTTCAACTTAGAGTTTCCTGTAACTGTTGGTCAGTCTCTCACATCGGTTTTGAGGAATTTTGGCCCATTGCTCATTACAGAACTGCTTCAACTCTGTGACATTTGAGGGCTTCCTTGCAGGGATAGCTCACTTCAGGTCCTGCCACAACATTGCAATGGGGTTTATGTCCAGACTTTGACTAGGCCATTCTAAAATGCGGAATTTCTTCTTCTACAGCCATTCTTTTGTAGATCTGTTTGTATGTTTAGGATCATTGTCTTGCTGCATGACCCACTTTCGGTTCAGCTTCAGCTCACGGACAAATGGCCTGACATTCTCATCTAGAATCTTATGATACGATATACATGCAGAATTCTTGGTTGTGTCAATGATGGCAAGCCGTCCAGGTCCTGAGGCAGCAAAGCATCTCCGAACAATCACACTCCTACCACCATGCTTGACGCTTGGGATGAGGTTCTTCTATTCGAACACAGTGTTTGGTTTTTGCCAAACTTAACTTTTCTCATTGAGGCCAAAAAGTTCTACCTTTGACTCATCTGTCCAGAGAACATTGTTCCAGAAATCTTGTGGTTCAGATGTGTGCTCTTTGATGAACTTCAGAAGGGCAGCAATGTTCTTTTTAGAGAGCAGTGGTTTCCTCCTGGCTGTCCTTCCATGAACACCATTCCCTTGTTAAGTCTTTTTCTGATAGTTGAGTCATGAACACTCACATTGGCAAAGGCGAGAGTGGTCTGCAGATCCTTGGATGTTACTCTGGGGTTCTTTGTGACTTCCTTGATGATTTTCCGGTTTGTTCTTGGAGAGATTTTGGTAGGTCTGCGACCGCTTCTGGGTAGAGTGACTGTGGTCTTGAACTTTCTCCATTTGTAGGCTATCTGTCTGACAGAGGATTGGTGGAGCCCCAAATCCTTAGAAATGGTTTTGTAACCCTTTCTAGACTGATGAGCATCAATAACTGTTTTTCTGAGGTCCTCGGAGATTTCTTTTGATTGTGGCATGATGTGTTTCCACACACCTCTATGGTGAAGACCAAATTCAAAGTTTCTGATCTTTATTTAGAATGGACCTCCCAAACTCACCACTGAACATCTATCATTATTTAAACACCTGATTCTAATTATCCCCTTAACTGAGCTGATAAAACCAGGGGTTCACTTACTTTTTCACATACCCTGAATCTTATCTTAATTACTCATTATATTTCTAATTCATGCATCATTTTGTTTCAAAATACATGGAATTGGTTAATTTGAACCCGATTGGATATTTAAGAAAAGGTTTTGATTCAAGAAGGCTACCATGGTAAAACTATGGAATTCCCATAATTATCATTGGAGTTCACAAACTTTTTCTCTGCACTGTATATAGACAATAAAAAAAAAAAACTGTGACCAGGGAGGGTGGCAAAAATCCTTAAGCCAGCCCCGACCATACCATGCACGCTACATGAATTGTGAGCGTTAATTTAATGTGCACAATAATGGAGATGAGTGATATCAAAAGCTCCAGCAGTCCTGGCATATCTTTTGATCAGTAGCTTATTGTGAAGGCAGAGATGGCTTACATTGTCTTCAAGAAGCCATGGGAAATACATAATCTGAATTACCTTGGAAGAAAGTAACTGGGATCACAACAGAGGGTGCACCATATGACTGGACAAAAGAGTGGACTGGCTAGCAGGAAAAAAAAAAAAGTTGCGGAAGTACCATTTTGCTACGTGCATTCACAAGAAAAACTTCAGAATTAGTGTTCAAAGCATTCTGTTACAAGACTCGTAAAGTCTTTCGTCAGAAGATTCTACAGTTAGTGAAACTGTTCACTATTTTACCATTTTCCCAGCTTGTTGACAACATTGTAATTTTGAAACCGTGCACTGACGTATAACTTGACTAGTAATCTTGCACCCGATAATATGTTTTGAGTAGTATATTGAAATACCTACAATTTATATAGACATTTTCACCTATATTATAGTGTGTGTATATGTGGTTAGCAGTGTGCAGGTGATCAATAAACAGACAGACAATTATAATCTAGGTGCAATGTTGTTTTAATGGTGTTTGTAAATTCAATGACCTGATGGCAAAACAACTGTAAATAATAACAATGGTAATGAAGTAATACAGCGGCGTGTATTGCTTATTTGTAATCTGCGGGTTGGCCCTGAAATAACAGTCCTGTCCACAGTGCGTGCTCAAGTGCTCGTGGTGAATACAGTTCTTTAGTGTTAAACAAAAGTACAGTGTTGTTGATCCAGGTTTAATGCTGGCCTTTGGCGACAGTTCCAGATCGCGTTAGCCATCCAAGTAATTACGAACAGTATTATTAATGACAAATAAAACACTTATGTTTCACAATACAGGTTCTCCTTCTGGTCCTTTAATATAACCATTCACAAAGGAACAGCTCACATCGCTACATCCCCTTTTTATAACGTCAACCATGACCACTTAGTCAACGAGTGCATCTGCTCCTCCAATCTGCAGTTGCCACGTTGTTTCCCCGTCCGGGTCATTGAGTTTGAATACTGTAGCTTTGCCCCCTTTCTAGATGGCAGACTTCCACCTAACCCTAGGAATAAACTGTCGTGCCATTTAATCCAGAGTATTATGTTCCCTTTATGCAGCTGCCTTGCAGGTCGGGAGGAAGATCTAACACTAAGAATCATTCGATCTGTGTCACACCCTTGCTGCCAGATTTCCGTTCAAACTCATTTTCATTACCAAGTAATTCAGCAAGCTGTATTTATACAAGTGAATCTAAGGAACACATATGTTCAATTGATTAACTTAACTGAATGAATCAAACGAATCCAGTCAATAAAATCAATCAAACTGCACATCACTAATTTTCAGTCCAGAAAAAGGTTTAAACAGCATGCCAGTAAGTGGAGAAAGCCTGGTCTCCATGCACTGTAATAAATGATCACTTTAATTCATGCATGCTGAGTTTACAATAAAGTATATGAAAACTGGTTCGTGAATTAATTTAAGAGTAACTCTTAGTTCACGAATGAAAGTTTAATATATATTTTATTTTCCCCAGAAAACCGTTATTTTTTATGAAGAAACAAAAATAAAATGTAAATGTTTTTCTTTTACAATGAAGAAACTACATTGCACTGAAATAGGTAGACCTATGTGAACATGCACTAAAAGCAGGGGGTTTCTTTATTAAAAGTTAATATTAATACACGTTTGAGAAGGAACATGCCATTCCAGAAACAAAAAAAAGGCATCTCACTCATTTAAGTGAAGTGCTTTTTAAAACTAGAGGCTTGGTCATTTTGAGCGTTCAAAGTGTTTGAAGACCCTAGGTCAATCACCCTCTAAATGGTGAGAAAGGGCAATCTGTCTGTTGTGGTGAATGGGGTCCTAAATCTTCAGGGTCTTGCAGTGTAGTATGCTGGCAGCAGTTATCTGAAAACCAAATCGGCCCAGAATTTGGGACATTATATGAAAAGCAAAGCGGCCCAGATCCCTGAGAACGAGCAATCTATATGTAAAACTGTGATTACATCACACGCAAAATTCTGGAACAAAACTGTAATAGTGGTCAGGATATATATTTGCTATAAATCACGCAAACGATTATAGATATATGCCATTTAAAATAAAAAAGTGAAATCACCATAGAAAGCCAATTGTTACATTTGTGCATAACTTATGATAATTTATATAAAGTAATAATCGCCCACAGTTTATTAGTACAGCAAAATACCGTATTGCCTTTTAATTGAAAGGTTCTGGAAAGAAGATATCTCCCTCTCGGATCACAATGTTAAAATGCCTTCAAGCTTTCCCACTTGTGTTCATATTCCTGTGTCATATCTCGCAATTCACTAATTGGAAATAAATCTTGATGGCGGACCGCTCTACAAACTTCTGTATTATTATCATCATCATCATCATCATCATCATCACCTGATTTAACCCTTTGCGGTTCTATGTCAGACCAGAGAAATACACCACAGAGATAACACGGACACAAACAAAGGAGACAGCTGCTTCCACATCCAGCGCTCAAAGAATATAATGGATATTTGCAGAGCTTTTCGAGATTTTATAGTAATAATGACTTGGATCGCATTATTGAGGAGTTTGGTGATAAAACGAGTGATCAGGCGAGGATTTATCAGTATGCACGACTATGAAGAGGTATGTGAAAAATACAGTGAATAAGGGGGGGTGGGGCTTGGCTGGAGATACAGTACTGATGTCCTTTTGCCATGCAGGACCTTTTTTGAACCTGTTTTACTCTGAAAAAGAAATTTTTTAAACCGTGCACGTGAAAATAAGTTGGACCTGACGCACCTGACAAGCGCTGAATAAATGGACTGCAAAGGGTTAAAAGCTTGATTCCCTATATAAACTTAAATCTTGTTAGCTGTGTTCCCATCTCTACATTCTTATTCCTATTGTCAGTGTGCAACCACATTTTAATTGAATCTGGGTCCCTCAACAAACCGCACACCCTTGCAACCAAGACCTTCCATGCAAGAGGATCTAATGACTTATAGCACAAAAGGGACATGCCAGAACCGTGTGTGACATGCTCGTCCATACATCGGTAGTGATGGACATTGAATTACACTCCTGACTTAAATCCTGTCTAAGCTTTTCCTTTGCACGTTTGTGATCCAGAGTAATGAATTTGGAGATTGTCTTTCGACAGGGCATTTCATAGCCAGGAGCAAGACTCAGTCAGATTTTTAAACGCAGCTCCCTCTACTACACTAACAGGTCTGATATCTTGTGTGACAACATCCACTATCAGGCCTGTTATTTCTTTTGCTCTGACGCTTTTTGGATCAACTTTCTTTCCAAAATAAGCTGTCACTGGTGTTGCTTCCTTTTGTCTTTTACTTGTGCTCCTGCTGTTGTGTTTTGTCGGGTGCTGTCTTACTAAATGATCCAGCAGGTTGGTGGTATTGCCACAGATGCTCATTAAAACTCCACAAACAGCACATTTTTCCATTTTGTTTTTTTGTAAACATCTGACGGCATTATTTAAAGTTAAATTAACTAGCAAAATCTGCTCCTGAAATGCAGCCTACCTCTGCTCTCTCTTCGCTAGGTTTTTTTTTGGTCACGTTTACTCTATGTAAAATGTACGTGCCACGTAGTGGGAGGGGAGGTAAATTTTTTTTAATTATTATTTAAAGGAACCAAAGGAAAGGCAAGGAATAAGAGTGTAGATTTACATTTTGCCGGTCCTAATAAAAATGTTTGTTTTATCCATCAATGGTTATTCCAACGAGTCAATGCATCGTCCCAGCCCTGTCTTTTTATACAAAGCAATTTATTTTTCTCTTTCTATTCCAGATCCTGTTGTTTACTCCAAACAACCAGGGCAATCAACAGAATGAATACTTGCGGGGGAGATTCTTTGCTCTTGTCTAGGTATTGAAGATCCTGGCAGATGAGAAGTTTGCTGATTTAGTTCAGACCTTGTTCAGACGACTTTTGTAGGTCTGATGTCTTTGTGTTGTACAAACTGTCGGAAACGTGATTGCTCAGTCTTGGAATGCTTTGGCTGGCATAGATTACACAAAAATAAAACAGACAAACTTCAACACAAAACGTGTTAGTATGATTTGACTGGTATGATTTCCAACACACACGTCTGCATAAAATTCAGGGGTACAGCGACCTACAGGGGAAGTGCTTCCCAAGAATAAGGGAGTAACCTGAGGTGAAACACTTGCACCATGTAGAGACACTAAAGTCAAAGTTGTTTTGGTCGAAACAAGAGAGTTGCGGGTAGGTTGTTCTTAGCAGTGTAATATTCATGTCATTTTTTTTCCCCCCTAGATTATTTTATTTATTTATTTATTTATTTTACCAGTATGCCGCCTCACTTTAACCACTGTCTGTATTTAAATAATTAAATGTTTTTTTGTTTGTTTTTTATCCCGGCAGCTATTAAACAGAATCCCATGTGCTGCCATGGACGGTGTGAAGCTGGACTCTGTCCAGATTAAAGGGGAGTTCCCTGAACTTGAACCTGTCCCCATTGGAGTAGAGTTCTCTGGGCTGGTTTCCCTCTCCATTAAACAGGAGCTCTCTGAGATGCCATGTGGCAGCAGTCAGCCAGAGGTCTCTGAGATTAAAGCTGAGCACAATGAACTGGAGATCCCCCAGACAGAAGAACCCCTTCCTGTTAAACAAGAAGAGGTGCTGGAAATTGTCCGTATTAAACGGGAGCCCAGTGAAGTAGAATTTGATCACATGGAACCAGGGAAGGAAGAATCTGAGAACTTCAAACCAAACATCCTTGAGCTGGAGCCTGTACGCCTGCAGGAGTGTAGTGTGGTGCTGGAAAGAATCTTCGTGAGAGGACAATGCGCTGGAGAGGAAGGCTCTCCCAACAGAATGCAAGGAGGTGGAAAGGAAGACAGACAGTCACGTTCAGAATGCAGTCTAACAGGCGAGTGACTCCCAGTAGCTGTGACATTGTCATTGCGTGATATCCAGTGGTTGAGAGGGAGGGGGGGGAGCATGTAGGTTACATTACTAGCTATTTGTTTTTCCTGCACCACTCCAACCAGTTCAAGATAGGACTCGATACTGGTGAACTTCAAAAACAGAGTCTTTACTGACTGATTTTTTTTTAAAACTGGTATAACCCATTGCAAGCCCACAGCTGAAATTCACATTCTGAATCCACTTCACCACCTAGCCACATGCTCTAAGCCTACAAGCAGTCCCTCTTACTTTTTTTTCTGTTCATATTTTCCAGGTTCCAGTCCAGCAGCTAAAGCGAAGGCGGGCGGTGGAGAAGATACTGACTGTGGGAAAAATTTCACCCAGTTAGGACATTTACAAAAAACACAGAGAACTCACACAGGAGAGAAACCTTATTGCTGCTCTGACTGTGGGAAGTGTTTCAATCAGTCAAACAGCCTTGTATCACACCAGAGAATTCACACAGGAGAGAAACCGTATCGCTGCTCTGACTGTGGAAAGAGTTTTAATCAGTCAAACAGCCTTGTTTCACACCAAAGAATTCACACAGGAGAGAAACCGTATTGCTGCTCTGACTGTGGGAAGAGTTTCAGTCAGGCGGGAAACCTGAAAGCACACCAGCGAATTCACACAGGAGAGAAACCGTATTTCTGCTCTGACTGTGGGGAGAGTTTCAGTCGGTCAGACAGCCTTGTTTCACACCAGCAAATTCACACAGGAGAGAAACTGTATTGCTGCTCTGACTGTGGGAAGAGTTTCAGTCATTCAAGCAACCTGAAAGCACACAAAAGAATTCACAAAGGAGAGAAACCGTATTGCTGCTCTGACTGTGGGAAGAGTTTCATTCAGGCGGGAAACCTGAAAACACACCAGCGAATTCACACAGGAGAGAAACCGTATTGCTGCTCTGTCTGTGGGGAGAGTTTCAGTCGGTCGCTCAGCCTTGTTTCACACCAGCAAATTCACACAGGAGAGAAACTGTACTGCTGCTCTGACTGTGGGAAGAGTTTCAGTCAGTCAGGAGACCTGAAAACACACCAGCGAATTCACACAGGAGAGAAACCGTATTGCTGCTCTGACTGTGGAAAGAGCTTCAGAAACTCGGGAAACATGAAAAAACACCAAAGAATTCACACGGGAGTAAAACCATATTGCTGCTCTGACTGTGGGAAGAGTTTCAGTCAGATGGGAAACCTGAAAGCACACCAGCAAACCCATACAGGAGAGAAACCATATTGCTGTTCTGACTGTGGGAAGCGTTTCAGAGATTCAGGAGACCTGAAAACACACCAGCGAATTCACACAGGAGAGAAACCATATTGCTGCTCTGACTGTGGAAAGAGTTTCAGTCATTCAAGCAACCTGAAAAAACACCAGCGAATTCACACAGGAGAGAAACAGTATTGCTGCTCTGACTGTGGTAAGAGTTTCAGTCAGACGGGAAACCTGAAAACACACCAGCGAATTCACACAGGAGAGAAACCGTATCTCTGCTCTGTGTGTGGGAAGAGTTTCAGTCTTAAAAAAGGTCTTCAAAACCACCAGCTAATTCACAGAGGACAGAAACCTTAAAGATCTGTTCTGGGGGTGTGCTTTTGGTACATTTTTGTGAATGTTTTAAAGTTTAACACTAGAACCGCTGAGATTTCAGACTGTATACAACCGTGCACCCGCAAAATGTCCTGCTCCATTTTAAAATTACTTTGATATAAAAATGAAAAACAATCGGATACAACTTTAATATTTTTATTTATGAACATCATGCATAACATTTTCAGAGCAGAAACACTATTTACATAGAAAATTCAACTTTTTTCTTATTTTTCAAACATAAAAAACTGTAAGAAAATAAACTTTACGCAATAAACGTCTGTGTAAACAAGTGTAGAAAGCTGTATGCACATATAAAATTATAAAACATAACTAGTTATAAAAATAGCATAAAACAAAAATATAGCATAACTTATGCAACATTACAGTGCTTTGAGTGAAACAGAGTTCAAAGGCTCTGTCTGTTCTGAGTTCCATTACAGCTTTCTAAGTACAATCTACGCAGAAAACACGCTTTTAAACTGTACCAGTGCATTTGCCACAGACTGCCTTTTCACAATGGGCGCAGACATCAAAAGTTCTCATTTTATTGCATTTAGCAACCTGGCATTGTCTTTTGTTATTTATGCTAGTGGGCGCAGCGTGGCTGAACCATAGATATGTGTAGATATGTGTTAAACCATATCTACACACACATACACACACACACACACACTTTCTTTATATTACATTCTGCTGTATACGGACAGCTCTGGTTAGTATTTCCTAAGCAAATAACCCCTAAATAAGCAAATAACATCTTAACATCACAAAGACTTACCTAAAAAGTTTTGAAAAAACAGGAACCTATTCTTCTTTTTTTAAATATAATTACCTTTGCCCAAAATTTTATAGTTTAAAAAATAATAATAAAGATGAGAATCCCCCAGTGCACAGCACTAATGCACAATGGCTGCAGCAGGGAAGAAAAAGTGACCTGTGCTTACAATGGAAAAAAAACTTTCTCTTCTGGGAAAAAAGAGTGTATCAATCTTAAGAGCATGCATTTTAAATGGTAAACATGCACTTTAACACGTCACAAGAGGCTTCTCTGCTGTCAGTTTAACTCAGGCTGTCAATGCAGTCAGTGCCTGGGAGCGGGAATGTGCAGAAAGGAAACTATTCCACACCTCGTCTGATGGACGAGTAAGGAGAATTCGATAACTCAGTGTGAGAAATTAGTTTCAGGGTTTAGCATTTAAACTTCATTAACTTGAAAATAAATAAATTGATGGGAACGAGTATCTCAACCCCGGTATGTAGCATCCCAGAGACTGCACCGTCCTTACTGGGCAACCACCTGGAGGATTTGTCTTATAAATTCATCACGATTCTAGAACTAATGAAAAGTGATAGTGTCCCATGGCTGTATTGACGTGAATGGTTAAATATTGCACAATGTGTAGCTTTGCAGTGTGCATTGTCCATGCTTGTATTTGTGCCTGCTTTTGTAAACTGTCCCAAGTAATCGCAGTGTAGCAAGCATGTGTACGGGTCTTGGGTACAGAAAGTCAAATTGTGTAGTCTTGTCTAATGAGACTTGACTGTACAATTAAACCTTGTGTGAGCTGATTTAACTATTTGATTAATATACGAAACCATGGTGAAGAAAGAATAGAATACAAGACCACTGTGTATCAGCAGGATTTGTTAGCAGTGTGCATTTCAATACCTTCCTGCATTGCTTGCTGTTCTCTGTTTAATAAAGTATTTAAACTCCTGTATTCAGTGTATCATTCTGCATGAATCCATTCCAGAAACTCACACTAGTGAACCAAATAAGAGGGAAAGTGCCAACCCCAAAATGTTTGGTCAATTGCAGCGTACCAGATGTGCCACTTGATGTGTGTAACTAGTGGATAAGCAGGTTTAGTCCAGCTGATTGGACTAGAGTTAGTACACCTAGAAATCCTGATTGCAGCATACCAAAAGTTAATCCTCACAGGTAGATCATCTGCTAAATCAAACTGAACAAGATCCTGATTGCAGCAACGTACCAAGTCAGATTCGTGATGATCCTGTTCAAGTGGATTAACTTAGTAGTGTGAAAGACTAACTTAGTAAGCTTGCTCGTTCTAAGCATTTGCTGCTTTTTTTTCAGACAGCTGCATTTTATATGAAATGACAAGAACATCTAAAAACTTTATTCTGTACATTTCATATGTTCATCACGTTGGGGGGAGGGGGGTCAACTCTGTGAGAATAAAATTTGCAGACGACACAAAAGTTTCAGCAGAGGAGGAACACACAAAAGTAGGAGGAGTGGCAAACACTGTTGCAGCAGCAAAGGTCATTCAAAATGATCTAGACAAGATTCAGAACTGGGCAGATACATGGCAAATGACATTTAATAGAGAAAAGTGTAAGGTACTGCACGCAGGAAATAAAAATGTACATTATAAATATCATATGGGAGATATTGAAATTGGAGAAGGAATCTATGAAAAAGACCTAGGAGTTTTTGTTGACTCAGAAATGTCTTCATCTAGGCAATGTGGGGAAGCTATAAAAAAGGCTAACAAGATACTCGGATACATTGTGAAAAGTGTTGAATTTAAATCAAGGGAAGTAATGTTAAAACTGTACAATGCACTTGTAAGACCTCATCTTGAATATTTGTGTTCAGTTCTGGTCACCTCGCTATAAAAAAGATATTGCTGCTCTGTAGAATTATTCCGGGTTTAAAAGGCATGTCATATGCAGACAGGCTAAAAGAATTGAATCTGTTCAGTCTTGAACAAAGAAGACTACGTGGCGACCTAATTCAAGCATTCAAAATTCTAAAAGGTATTGACAGTGTCAACCCAAGGGACTTTTTCAGCCTGAAAAAAGAAACAAGGACCAGGGGTCACAAATTAGTTTAGAAAAAGGGGCATTCAGAACAGAAAATAGGAGGCACTTTTTTACACAGAGAATTGTGAGGGTCTGGAATCAACTCCCCAGTAATGTTGTTGAAGCTGACACCCTGGGATCCTTCAAGAAGCTGCTTGATGAGATTTTGGGATCAATAAGCTACTAACAACCAAACGAGCAAGATGGGCCGAATGGCCTCCTCTCGTTTGTAAACTTTCTTATGTTCTTATGTTCTTAGTGCTATATATAGGCCCTACGTTTTAAAATAAACTTTTTCTTTTAAGAAAGTAGTACAATTAAAACTGTAGTTGCATGAATTCAGAAGATAGTAAAGTAATACATCTTTTTCAAGCAGAAAGGATTTCCCACACAATGAGGTTTATTTTTTTTTGTTTTTCTGAAAGCCAGCTTTTCCAACGACTTAAATATTTTCTATTTACACTGTATTCCCCTTGTGTATCATACCAGTATAAATAAAACTATGTAATTCTGAAATTACATTTTGGGGAGTTTGTGTGCATTCTGCTGTATATAGTTATTCATTTTATTAATTACAATGTTTAAACTTAATATATCAAGAAGGTTTATAATATAAAATGGCAAAAGGTAGGAAAAGATGGAGCAGCCCTGGAACCTCAACTCCGGAGTGCTCCGGTGAACCTGGCTGTAGCTCCAGACTCCACAATGCTCTGGTGAACCTGGCTGCAGCTCCTCTCCAGCTCCAGACTCCGCAGTGCTCTGGTGAACCTGGCTGCAGCTCCTCTCCAGCTCCAGACTCCACAGTGCTCTGGTGAACCTGGCTGCAGCTCCTCTCCAGCTCCAGACTCCGCAGTGCTCTGGTGAACCTGGCTGCAGCTCCTCTCCAGCTCCAGACTCCACAGTGCTCTGGTGAACCTGGCTGCAGCTCCTCTCCAGCTCCAGACTCCGCAGTGCTCTGGTGAACCTGGCTGTAGCTCCAGACTCCACAGTGCTCTGGTGAACCTGGCTGCAGCTCCTCTCCAGCTCCAGACTCCGCAGTGCTCCAGTGAACCTGTCTGCAGCTCCTCTCCATGTCCGGAGTGCTACGGAGAACCTGGCTGCAGCTCCTCTCCAGCTCCAGACTCTGCAGTGCTCCAGTGAACCTGTCTGCAGCTCCTCTCCATGGCCGGAGTGCTATGGAGAACCTGGCTGCAGCTCCTCTCCAGCTCCAGACTCTGCAGTGCTCCAGTGAACCTGTCTGCAGCTCCTCTCCATGTCCGGAGTGCTATGGAGAACCTGGCTGCAGCTCCTCTCCAGCTCCAGACTCTGCAGTGCTCCAGTGAACCTGGCTGCAGCTCCTCTCCAGCTCCAGACTCTGCAGTGCTCTGAGTAAAACTGCGTCTCATCTGCAACAAATTGCCCCACAGTAATCATATCGGTCCACTTTTAAGAATCAACCGCTTATAAGAAGCAAATCATCTGGGATGGATGTTATTATTATAAACGGATTACAAGCGTGCTACAGAAACTGGTAGAATAAAAATGTATGTAGGCTCTGCAATGTTCTATCCCTTGTTCTTTCTGCCATCAAGAGATAGACTAACAAGTACTGTACTGCACAACAATGCTAGTATTTAAAATGTTCTACTCGCAAACATGTTGTGTTTTACAATATGCGTTTTGCGGTTCTCTGCCATATGGAAATGTTGGTATGTGGCTCGTAGGTTCACCCCTGATATATACAGTACTTTACTGTCCCCCCCCCCCCACACACACCTTGAGCAATGGCAAAATTCTATCTATATGTGAAGTTCACAAGTAATTGTTGGAGTGGTACAGGAGAATCTGGTTTGCAAATCTTTGCCAGCTGCTGCAAGGCCAGCCATGGGAGATCCCGTTGTGCAATGATCTCCTCAGCCAGACGAGAGGCACCCTCTGGCACTCAGAACCGGGCAACCTCCAACTGTGGGTCTGGCCCCTGAACAGTACTGTCTGTCCACCTTAAGGCTCTCATACACAGTAGTCAGTACACTGCAGAATGCTAGGGCCTCCTCCACGAGAGCACTGTATGCCTACAAGTGGAGACATTTTTAAAAATGGTGTACAATCCCATCTATTGCCCTATAGTAAATATTTCACATTTTCTGCAAGATCTGTTAGAGGTGGGCAAGTCCCCCTCTATGCTGAAAATGTACCTAGCAGATATATCTGACTCAAGTTTCCCCGGGCACTCATAATCTGGCGATCCATTTTCTAAAGGGTGCTCGGCGGCTTCGTCTGGATTGTGGACACAGTTTCTACTGTATATCAATCAATCAATCTTTATTTTATATAGCGCCTTTCATAGTGGACCACCATCACAGAGCGCTTTACAAGATGCAGTAACAACAAGAAAATCCATAATACATTAAATACAGTGGAAAGTGCAAAATACATGATAGTAGCATAATGCATGAAACAGTAAATTAAATACAGCGGAAAGAGCATAATGCCTGGTAGTAACAGAATACTTGAAATAGTAGCAGCAACACAGCAGCTAGTAGCAGATATCAGGCTTAAAGAGTACAGAAAGCAAGAGAGAACAGGTGGGTCTTGAGAGTTGATTTAAAGCGAGTAACAGTGGGATCATTACATACCAAAACTGGGAGACAGTTCCAGAGTCAGAGCAATGAAACTAAACAAGCATTCTCCAAGTGTGGTGCACTTTTGCTTGGGGATAACAAGCAGGCCAGAGTCGGAGGACCTCAGCTTGCAGGCAGGGACATAGAGGGTCAGCAGGTTGAGAAGGTGTCTGGACTTGTGTGATGAAGGGCATTGAAGGTGAGCAGGAGAGTTTTGAAAATAATCCTGAATTCAGCTGGGCAAGATGGGGGTGATGTGATCACGTTTTTTACATATGGTAAAGATCCTGGCAGTGGCATTCTGAACTAGCTTCAGTCGATTTATGGTGCATGCTGGGAGACCATTATAAAGAGAGTTGCAGTAGTCGAGTCGAGAAGAGACAAATGCATGACAAAGTGTATCCGCATCTGGGAGGGAAAGGTAGGAACGGACTTTGGGGATGTATATCAAGGCTTCATACTGTGGGGGAAGGCAGCAGCAGACAGTTTCTGAGGTTCAGGGCAGCTATATTTAGATTCTTAAGTTCAGATTTGCCAGTGTTCAGCTGAAGAAAATTGGCAGACATCCAGGCCTCGATGTCTTGAATGCAATCATGGAGCCGGACCATGGCAGAGGGGCTATCATGGATGAGTTTTAAGTAGAGCTGGATGTCGTCATCACATGAATGAAATATGAGGCTTTATTGGCGGATGAGGTGACCCAAAGGAAGCATGCAGACATTGAATAGAAGGGGCCCAAGAACATATCCTTGGGGGACACGACAAGTGACTGGGTTTGCAACATCACTGCGTCCAGCATAGATTACAGACTGCATACGTCCTGATAGGTAAGAGGACATCCAAGAGAGACAGGTTCCAGAGATACCAACATACTTCTGAAGGAAGTCAAGAAGAATGCCATGATCTATGGTGTCAAAAACAGCTGTTAGGCCAAGCAGGACAAGCACAGAGGGAGCACCAGCATCAGCATTGAGCAGGAGATCATTTACAATCTGGAGCAGAGCAGCTTTAGTACTGTGAGGCAGCCAGAAGACTGTAGAGATTCAAGCAGATTGTTGTCCGTGAGATGTTTAATCAGCTGACTGGCTACAGCCCTTTCGAGAGTTTTTGAGAAAAAAGGGAGATGGGAGGGAAATTAATTAAGTGAGCAGGGTCAAGGGAGGCTTTTTTGAGTACCGGCATAACTCAGGCAAGCTTAAGGGCAACAGGAACAGAGCCAGAGGCACAGTCGCTGTACAGTTTAAACATATAACGTATACAATGTTAATTCCATTTAGCGAAACCATGAATTCGTAAAATGGTACTACTTATTACATTGAACGACCCACAGGGGCATGTTTTGTAAAAGAAAAGAAAATAAATAAACTTGTGTTTTTGGCAGTTAAGCTTTCTTGTATTGTTTCTTGTATTTATCTGACAGAAACAATGAACATGTATCAGCATTAATGACATGTCAGCAGAGAGTAAATATTTAAGGTACTTATGTTCACAGTAACATACAGCATTTCAAATTGTGTTTACAAGGTACCTCATTTATGAAGTACTGATTCCCATTGTCCTTTGGAGTCTGTTATAAGTGGAGTGCAGCTTAAGCTTGATTTTTGTATTTCTAATTAATCTCATTAGCAACGCTACCTGGCAGTATGCTATACGTTAATAAGGCTGCGGGGGCTCGATGTAAAAAACTATTTCTCAGGTGGGGTGTGATCAGGGTTGCCAACTGGCTCCTGAATTTAAGGATGCTTTAAGCCAGGTCAGGTTTTTTAACTTGCCTCTCTAATCGCAAATTAATGGACGTTATTGAACTTGTAACATGAGTGTAAATATAGTGTAAAAATTATTTATTTAATTACAATTTATGGCATTTATTTGGTTTTATAATAGCTACGAGCAATAGGCTCTTATGTCCTGTGAACTTAAGAGCAACACATTGTTTTTATATAAGTAGACAATTATTAGCAGCATAATGGATGGTCAGACAAGGCACAAAACCCGAAGATAACAAATGTCTAGTTAAAAAAGGGGCTGTTCGGTGTGTTCTCTAAAGTCTCTCAGTCTCACTGCTGTCACTGGTGAGACTGATTTCCTAGGATCAGCTCAGCCTCGCTGTCTGCTGTAATCTTCGGGAACAATATTTCTAAATGTGAATACGCCGATTTTATCCACACTAAGTAAATACAACCTAATGTGTGTTATTATGTGATGAACGTCCAATAAAAACAGTTGCTATTAAAAAAAAACGTTTTTCAAATTGTGCTACCACGTCAGGCAGGATCACTGTAGGGGAGCATGCACTTACGTAAGGCGGGCTCATTTTGGAAAAGACAAACAAATTAGCACGCATTCTGTACTATTTTACTTCACAGTGATGACAAATAAATTAAATAAATCATATGACAGCACAATATTATTAACTAGACACACAGCATAAATTACCACAGCGCTTTCTGGAAAAGTCTTTTTTTTCTATTAAATTATTATTATTACCACATTAGCAACAACGTGGTTTCTGAGCAACAGTACTTCAAACGAACACAATCATATAGTGAGCAGGCCCGGCTCTACAGAGTGCAATAAACAGATTCCCACACACGCTAAATTACTGTAAAGTAACATCAAATTAATGTAAAGTAAGAAATGTACATACAGAACAATGCTTACTTTCAACTGACTATTCAATACTGAATAAAAAAGCAGACGCTCTTGTAAACAATCCGACAAGGCGACTCTACAAATGTCAATTTTACCAAACAGATCTGAGATAACTAGATAATTGTTATTTATTTATTCTTAGTTGTAGTTTCATTATAGTTATTATTAATGAGTATGATTTATTTTCATTATTAAACATTTTAAAAACAACACTGGCGTTGACTCAGCAGAATCCGATAAAGTGTCTCTAGCCATTGCCTAAAATCATGCCCACCTCGACTTGGTCATTTGATTTATTAAAAAAAAAAAAAAAAAAAAAAAATCACATTTGATACTAAAACTTTCCGGAGTTAATACAGTCTAACTCGCACCATCACAGCTTGCTTCAAATATTGTGGTTCATGTTTCCCTGACATCAGCTGCAGCTGGAGTACAATAAATGGAGGCGCACTATGATTGGCCGAAAATGTGTTGTATCCAGCCAGTCAACAAATCACAATGTGTTTCAGATACCTGCTTATCTAAACTACATCGATTAGAAACCCACCAAAACCTGCCAAGAATTTCGAAGATTTCGTGAAATTTTCTTCGAGAGTATTTATCCACCACCAGTTACGCCTCTGACTGGCTACCTATCTCTGCTCACATCCTGTTTAAGACCCTTGCTCTTACCTATCATGCTATTCATCATACTGTCCCTTCCTATCTTCAATCCCTCATGTCTCCTTATATTCCCTCTCAGCCTTTCCGTTCATCCTTTACTAGCTGACTTGTTACGCCTTCTCTTCACTCTCCTTCCTCCTGTGCTCGCTCCTCTCCACTCTCCTTCCTCCCGTGCTTGCTCCTTCTCTTTTTGCTCCTTTCTCCCGTGCTACTCCTTCTCTTCACTCTCCTTCCTCCCGTGCTTGCTCCTTCTCTTTTCGCTCCTTCCTCCTGTGCTTCTCCTTCTCTTCACTCGCCTTCCTCCCGTGTCGCTTGCTTGCTCCTTCTCTCTCATTAATGATTAGATTCTGGTCAAAGCAAAGTAATGTTAAATTGCAGACGACACAGTAGGAGGTGGCAAACACTGTTGCAAGCTGCTCCTTCTACTCTCTTTCCTCCCGTGCTATGCTCCTTCTCTTCACTCTCCTTCCTCCCGTGCTTGCTCCTTCTCTTTTCACTCCTTCCTCCTGTGCTACTCATTCTCTTCACTCTCCTTCCTCCCATGCTTGCTCCATCTCTTCACTCGCCTTCCTCCTGTGCTGCTCCTTCTCTTCACTCTCCTTCCTCCCATGCTTGCTCCATCTCTTCACTCGCCTTCCTCCTGTGCTGCTTCTTCTCTCCACTCTCCTTCCTCCTGTGCTACTCCTTCTCTTCACTCTCCTTCATCCCGTGCTTGTTCATGCTCTTTCCACTCCTTCCTTCCATGCTGCTCCTTCTCTTCACTCTCCTTCCTCTCGTGCTTGCTCCATCTCTTCACTCTCTTTCCTCCCATGCTGCTCCTTCTCTCCACTCTCCTTCCTCCCTTCACTGCTGCTCCTTCTCTTCACTCTCCTTCCTCCTGTGCTTGCTCCTTCTCTTCACTCTCCTTCCTCCCGTGCTGCTCCTTCTCTTCACTCTCCTTCCTCCCATGCTGCTCCTTCTCTTCACTCTCCTTCCTCCCATGCTGCTCCTTCTCTCCACTCTCCTTCCTCCTGTGCTGCTCCTTCTCTTCACTCTCCTTACTCCAGTGCTGCTCCTTCTCTTCACTCTCCTTCCTCCCTTGCTGCTCCTTCTCTTCACTCTCCTTCCTACCTGTGTTGCTCTTTCTCTTTACTCTCTTTCCTCCTGTGCTGCTCCTTCTCCACTCTCCTTCTCTTCCTGTGTCCCCCTGTGCTGGAAGCAGGTACCAGGTATCCTCAAGACTGTTCAGTTTTCTCAAACCAACTTATTCAACCTTTATTTGTATATATATATATATATATATATATATATATATATATATATATATATATATATATATATATATATATATATATATATACAGTGCCTTGCAAAAGTATTCAGACCCCTGATCAATTCTCTCATGATTACTGAATTAGAAAAGGTACAATGAAATTTCGTTCTGTTCGATATTTTATTTTAAAACACTTAAACTCAAAATCAATTATTGTAAGGTGACATTGGTTTTAAGTTGGGAAATATTGTTAAGAAAAATAAAAAAACTGAAATATCTTGCTTGCATAAGTATTCAACCCCCACACATTAATATTTGGTAGAGCCACCTTTCGCTGCAATAAGAACATAAGAACATAAGAACATAAGAAAGTTTACAAACGAGAGGAGGCCATTCGGCCCATCTTGCTCGTTTGGTTGTTAGTAGCTTATTGATCCCAAAATCTCATCAAGCAGCTTCTTGAAGGATCCCAGGGTGTCAGCTTCAACAACATTACTGGGGAGTTGATTCCAGACCCTCACAATTCTCTGTGTAAAAAAGTGTCTCCTATTTTCTGTTCTGAATGCCCCTTTTTCTAAACTCCATTTGTGACCCCTGGTCCTTGTTTCTTTTTTAAGGCTGAAAAAGTCCCTTGGGTCGACACTGTCAATACCTTTTAGAATTTTGAATGCTTGAATTAGGTCGCCACGTAGTCTTCTTTGTTCAAGACTGAACAGATTCAATTCTTTTAGCCTGTCTGCATATGACATGCCTTTTAAGCCCGGAATAATTCTGGTCGCTCTTCTTTGCACTCTTTCTAGAGCAGCAATATCTTTTTTATAGCGAGGTGACCAGAACTGCACACAATATTCAAGATGAGGTCTTACAAGTGCATTGTACAGTTTTAACATTACTTCCCTTGATTTAAATTCAACACTTTTCACAATGTATCCGAGCATCTTGTTAGCCTTTTTTATAGCTTCCCCACATTGCCTAGATGAAGACATTTCTGAGTCAACAAAAACTCCTAGGTCTTTTTCATAGATTCCTTCTCCAATTTCAATATCTCCCATATGATATTTATAATGTACATTTTTATTTCCTGCGTGCAGTACCTTACACTTTTCTCTATTAAATGTCATTTGCCATATGTCTGCCCAGTTCTGAATCTTGTCTAGATCATTTTGAATGACCTTTGCTGCTGCAACAGTGTTTGCCACTCCTCCTACTTTTGTGTCGTCTGCAAATTTAACAAGTTTGCTTACTATACCAGAATCTAAATCATTAATGTAGATTAGGAATAGCAGAGGACCTAATACTGATCCCTGTGGTACACCGCTGGTTACCACACTCCATTCTGAGGTTTTTCCTCTAATCAGTACTTTCTGTTTTCTACATGTTAACCACTCCCTAATCCATGTACATGTGTTTCCTTGAATCCCAACTGCGTTCAGTTTGAGAATTAATCTTTTGTGCGGGACTTTGTCAAAAGCTTTCTGGAAATCTAAATAAACCATGTCATATGCTTTGCAATTATCCATTATCGATGTTGCATCCTCAAAAAAATCAAGCAAGTTAGTTAGGCACGATCTCCCTTTCCTAAAACCATGTTGACTGTCTCCCAGTACCCTGTTACCATATAGGTAATTTTCCATTTTGGATCTTATTATAGTTTCCATAAGTTTGCATATAATAGAAGTCAGGCTTACTGGTCTGTAGTTACCTGGTTCAGTTTTGTTTCCCTTTTTGTGGATCGGTATTACGTTTGCAATTTTCCAGTCTGTCGGTACCACCCCTGTGTCAAGAGACTGCTGCATGATCTTGGTTAGCGGTTTGTAAATAACTTCTTTCATTTCTTTGAGTACTACTGGGAGGATCTCATCCGGCCCAGGGGATTTGTTTATTTTAAGAGCTCCTAGTCCCTTTAACACTTCTGCCTCAGTTATGCTAAAGTTATTTAAAACTGGATAGGAACTGGATGACATGTGGGGCATGTTGTCAGTATCTTCCTTTGTAAAAACTTGTGAAAAGTAATCATTTAACATATTTGCTATTTTTTTTCTTCATCTACGATTTTGCCATTTGTATCTCTTAAACATTTAATCTCCTCTTTGAATGTTCTCTTGCTGTTGTAATATTGGAAAAATATTTTGGAATTGGTTTTAGCTCCCTTAGCAATGTTTATTTCTATTTCTCTCTTGGCCTTTCTAACTTCCTTTTTGACTTGCGTTTGCAGTTCTGTGTACTCTTTCTGCGTACTTTCTTTTTGGTCCTTTTTTAATGCTCTGTAAAGTGCCTTTTTTTGCTGAATATTTTTTTTAATTGATCTATTAAACCATTTTGGCAATTTAGTTTTACATTTAGATTTGTCTACTTTAGGGATATAATTGTTTTGTGCCTCTAGTACTACATTTTTGAAGAACAACCATCCTTCTTCTGTGGGTGTTTTCTCTATTTTACTCCAATCTACTTCTGTTAGTCTCTGTTTTCATACCTTCATAGTTTGCTTTTCTAAAATTGTAAACCTTAGCTTTAGTCATTACTTTTGGGGATTTAAAAAACACTTCAAATGAGACCATGTTGTGGTCTGAGTTTGCCAGTGGTTCTCTGACCTCTGTTTTAGTTATTCTATCTTCGTTATTTGAAAAGACTAAATCAAGGCATGCCTCCCCTCTAGTCGGTGCCTTGACAAATTGTGTTAGGAAGCAGTCATTTGTCATTTCCACCATTTCTATTTCATCCTTCGTGCTACCCACCGGGTTTTCCCATTTTATTTGGGGGAAGTTGAAATCCCCCATTAGTATGGCTTCTCCTTTGCTACACACATTTCTAATGTCATTGTATAACAGATTATTGTGCTCACCGTCTGAATCTGGCGGTCTATAGCATGCTCCTATTATTATGCCCTTTGAATTTTTGTCCGTTATTCTGACCCATATTGATTCGGTTTTATTTTCTTTGTCCAGGTTTAACACCTGGGCTTCAAGACTGTTTCTTATGTATAGCGCTACCCCTCCTCCTCTTCTGTCCTGCCTGTCTTTCCTATACAGTGTATACCCACAAATATTATATTCGTCCCCATCACTCTCAGATAACCACGTTTCTGTAACACCTATCACATCATAGTTACCTGTTAGTGCAGTAGCTTCAAGTTCTAGAATTTTGTTTCTGATACTTCTAGCATTTAGATAAATACATGTAATGGTTGTCTTACCTGAGTTGTTGTTCTTGTTTTGATGCGGTCTCCCTTCTGTTTTTTTTGTTGATTTCTCCCCCCTTCCTTTCTAGTTTAAATGCTTCCGAACCTGCTCGAGGATCTTTTCTCCGAGTAGACTAGTTCCCTTGTTATTTAAATGCAGTCCATCCCGTCTATACAGATAGTCCTCGTTGTAGAATGTGGTCCAATGATCAAGATAGGTGAAGCCTTCCCGTGTGCACCACGTCTTCAGCCATGCGTTTTGATTAATTATTTCCAGCTGTCCATATGGTCCTTTGCAAGTTTTGGTTTTCTCTTTTAATTTCCTTCCTAGCTCTCTGAATTTGTTTTGCAGGGATTTTGGTCTGTCTCTTCCAATGTTGTTTGTACCGATGTGGATGACTACTACCGGGTCCTCTCCTGTTCAATAACAGCTGTAAGTCTTTTGGGGTAAGTATGTAACAGCTTTGAACACAGTGTTGGAGTGATTTTGGTCCATTCATCTTGGCAGATTTGCTCCAGGTTGTTCAGGTTGGTTGGACGATACTTGTGGACCGCAATTTTCAAATAGTGCCACAGATTCTCAATGGGATTGAGATCAGGACTTTGACTGGGCCACTGTAGGATATTTACCTTTTTGTTCTTGAGCAACTCCAATGTTGTTTTGGCCTTGTGCTTGGGATCATTGTCCTGCTGAAAGGTAAATTTCCTCCCAAGCTTCAGTTTTTTACTGGATTGAAGCAGATTCTCTTGCAGTATTTTCCTGTATTTTGCTCCATCCATTCTTCCTTCAATTGTAACAAGATGCCCAGTCCCTGCTGATGAGTAGCATCCCCCACAGCATGATGCTGCCACTACCATACTTCACTGTAGAGATGGTGTGTCTTGAGGCATGGGCAGTGTTAGGTTTGCGCCACACATAGTGTTTTGAGTTTTGGCCAAAAAGCTCTATCTTGGTCTCACCTGACCACAAAACCTTTTCCCACGTCGCAGCTGGGTCACTCTCATGCTATCTGGCAAACTCCAGACGTGCTTTCAGATGGTACTTGTTGAGTAACGGCTTCTTTCTTGCCACCCTCCCATACAGGCCAGTGTTATGCAGAGCTCTTGATATGGTTGACTGGTGCACCATTACTCCACTCCCAGCCACTGAACTCTGTAGCTCCTTCAAAGTGATTGTTGGCCTCTCTGTGGCTTCTCTCACAAGTCTCCTTCTTGTTTGAGCGTTGAGTTTTGAGAGACAGCCTTTTCTTGGCAGTGTCTGGGTGGTGTGATGCAGCTTCCACTTCCTGATTATTGATCCAACTATGCTCACTGGGATATCCAAACACTTGGATATTATTTTGTACCCTTTCCCTAATCTATACATTTGTATTACTTTATCTCTAACTTCTGTAGACCATCGGCTTAGGTCATCGGCTGCCATACTCCATTCGTGTCAAAGTACGACGAGTTGTGCATTCTTTTATGGGTCTTTCAGCAACAATGTTGTACTGGACTGTCAGTTGACTAACTGTATCCCGTCTGTTGCTCTGCACAATTTGTGTCAGCCTCCTTTGGCCTCTTTCATCAATGAGCCGTTTTCGACCACTGGCCTGTCATTGCCTGGATGTGAAAAACCCAGCAACGTTGCAGTTCTTGACACACTCAAACTGGCGCACCTGGCACCTACTACCATACCCCTTTCAAAGGCACTTAAATCTTTTGTCTTGCCCATTTAACCTCTGAATGGCACACATACACAAGCTTAAAAATCCTTCTTTAACCTGTCTCCCCTTCATCTACACTGATTGAAGTGGATTTAACAGGTTGCATCAATAAGGGATCATAGCTTTCACCTGGATTCACCTCGTCAGTCTATTTCATGGAAAGAGCAGGTGTTCCTAATGTTTTGTACACTCAGTGTATACATAAGTGATAGAGCCTGTCCATGCAGGCTCTACTGTGTGGTAGATGACCTTGACTGCAGTTATGTGACCCGAGCCATAAGCAAGGGCTCTACCGTTATTAGGAAACTATTTTTTTTCTTTATTTTCTTTTTTTAAAAAAAAACATCTTTAAAATCTATATTTACCTTGAACTTTTGATATTTCTTTGGGTAACCTTCTGCTGAGGAAAATAGTCCAAAACTAATAATAATAATAATAATAATAATAATAATAATAATAATAAATAATAATAATAATAATAATAATAATCTTTATTTTTATATAGCACCTTTCATAGTGGACCACCAGGTTAATTATATTACACATAGAAAGTATGTGTATCTCTTAATTATTTTATTATTATTATTATTATTATTATTATTATTATTATTATTATTATTATTATTATTATTATTATTATTAATATTATTAAAATTATTATTATTTGGCTAACATATTTATTTATTGGGATCTTACTCTTTATATATTATAAATGTATTTGTGCATGTACAATTGCTGAATAGTCTGTGTGACATTGAGTCAGACTCAAAACTTCTTGTTGGAGGCGGGGTGTCATTCAAGCTGGCAGGGTTGGCTTGTGCGGAAAGAACTGAAACAGAGTTGGGAGTTTGACTGGCTGGTTTTAAGTGAAGGTGTTGTTTAGATCCAGCTGATGACAGAATTGTGGACCAATCATGTCTTTCCTGTTGATTTGCTGTCCAGTAGCTTCGAATTGAGGCTTCATTACGGTGTCCTGTCACCTGATTTCCCTTGTTTCTAGACCAGCATCAGATAGTATTTTTCAGTAGTATGAGATTAGTTGTAGATTAGAATGTTAAGGAAAAAGCCTGTATTTATGCACAGATTGATTTAAAATTTAATTCACAGTTAAGAAGTCAACATTCCAACGGGCATCTATGCAAAATAGAAGCCCGCTAGATCTGGATGTTACTTGGCTGTTAGCATTCAATTGTTTAATGTCTCAATGAACTCTGAAATTAAAGCATAGAACAAATAAACAATTGGAGATAAAAAAGAAATCACGGAATCGTTTTGTTTAACAAAAGTTAATCTAAATTTTTGACTCATCAAAGTAGCCACCTTTTGCAGATATAACAGCCGAACACACTCATGGCATTCTTTCTACAATGGAAATCAAATTTTGTTCAGAAAGTTCTTCCCTACATTGTTGCAGAAGTTCTTGTAGATTGCTTTGCTTTCACAGTTCTGTCCAGTTCATCCCAAACCAGCTCGATGGTGTTTAAGTCTGGAGACTGTGCTGGCCATTTCATGATTTGAAGCCTATGGTCTTGTTCTTTTCTTCTAAGGTAGTTCTGACATAGCCCAGAGGTATGTTTTGGGTCATTATCTTGCTGTAGAATGAACTCCTGACCAACTAGGCGTATATCAGAGGGTATTGCATGGTGCTGCAAAATGCTGTGGTAGCCATTTTGGTTCAGGGTGCCACTCACTCTGTGCAAGCCGCTGACTCTGGATCCAGCAAAAGTGCCCCAGACTATCACGCTTCGTCCTCCATGTTTGAAGGTTGGTGTCACACATCGAGGAACCATCCTTTCATCTACTCGACGGCATACAAAAACCCTGCGTGATGAACCGAAGATTTCAAATTTTGATTCATCGGTCCATAAGACCTTCTTCCAGTCTTCAGTAGTCCACTGGCGGTGCTTCATGGCCCAAGCAAGCCTCTTTTTCTTATTTTGCCATCTCAGCAATGGCTTTATTGCTGCCACTTGACCTGTCAAACCTGCAGCTTGAAGTCTTCTCTTCACAGTTGAAACTGAGACTTGCTTACTTCGACCAGTGTTAAGCTGTGTTTGAAGCTGTTGTCCTGTGAGCCGCCTATCATGACAGCTGTTGACTCTCAGAAACTTGTCTTCTGATTCTGTTGTGGCTTTGGGTCTGCCAGACCTCTTCCTGTTAGAGTTTTCTCCAGTTTCAAAGTGCCTTTTGATGGTGTAGGAAACTGTTCCCACTTACACTTTGGTTTTCTTTGCAATTTCTCTAAAGGAAAGACCTACACTTTTAAGGGTTATAATGGTCTGTCTGTCTTCCTTTGTTAATTGCCTTTCTCGCCACTGTGATAGCAATATATTACTTCCTGCAGTACAATACTGTTTAAGAGGAGATAATGCTTAAGAGGGTGTAGTAACACAGTCTGTTCCAACACTACTTTTATACAGACAGAGGGTTTATAAGTAATCAACAAAAGTTGTGACACCTGTAGGAATTGTTAGCATCAACTTTCAAGGCTTAATTTACTTCCATTGCTGCAGAACAACTGTAAGTTGTTAACTTGTCCCCTGAAAAAGGCCTTTTTGTATAACTCTGAAATGTACATTATTTTCCTGTTTTTGGTAACCTAAACTTCTTTTTTAACCTCTGGCAGTTTACCACTTAGCTTTGTACCATTTCAGGTTATTCACTGGACTTGAACTGCTTAAATTTGAATAAAAACTGGAAAAATTAGGTTGTTCTAAAACTTTTGACCGGTAGTGTGTGTGTGTGTGTGTGTGTGTGTGTGTGTGTATATATATATATATATATATATATATATAGTCTATATATAGTATAATATATATATATATATATATATCAGGCCATCAGATTCACATACAACACCAATAATTGAAAAGGAGAAAGTTTAAATAATGTATTTCATTTTTAAAAACAAAAAAAAATGTATTCAAGCATTTAAACAGCATTTTATACAAACTATACCATCACACAGAGAAATGGGATCACAGTTCATGGTTTAAAACTGTTAAATTGCATAGACAGTTTATAAAATAGCATGTATAAATATAAAATACAATTTAAAAAAAAAAATCTACCATAGTTGAATTACTGAAAAAAAGTTTTCACCTACCATTTAAAAAAAAAACTCCCGGACCATTGCCAGGGACCGACAAAACATTGGATGCATCCTCTGTCTTCAAACTTCAGTGGGCAAATTATTTTTCAGAGGGCGGTTCCTTTACACCAGGGCTTCTCAAACTCGGACCTGGGGACCCCCCTGTGGCTGCTGGTTTTCATTCCAACCGAGCTCTTAATTACTTAACTATACAATTAATTGAACTGATAATTTGCTTAATTAGGCTTTTTTACTTGTTGTCAGCTCTAACTGCATACCTGGAGCCACTGGGGGTCCCCAGGACCGAGTTTGAGAAGAGCTGCTTTACACCCAACCAAACACCCACACCCACACCCAGTCAGTGGCACAGGTCTGTGTGTAAGCTACTAAAAGAGACAGAGACGATGCAATAAACCATTTAATGACTATGCTATTTTAGTTTTAAGATTAAATATGTAAACAATGTGAAGGAAAGACTGTTTTAAATAAAATAACATTAAATTAAATCAGGGTGTGGTACTATAGGTAATATTAACCCATTACAATTTTCCATTTCCAGTCCAATGTCAGACCCTGTCCGACATCATCAAAACGACGTCAAGCACAGGTCTGTAGTCGTTTTTTCTCCTGAAACGGTCGAGAAAACCTTTTGATAGCCGATAGGAGCTGAATGAATCCGAAAAAAAGAGGGCGTATCTGAGCTATACAGATAGCCCCTGCACCACAGAGATAACACGGACACATAACAAAGGCGATAGCTGCTTCCGCATCCAGCACTCAAAGAATATCAGACATTTGCAGAGATTTTTGAGATGGTATAGTAATAAAATAATGACTTGGATCACATTTATTGAGGAGTTTGATGATTAAACGAGTGATCAGGAGAGGATTTGTCAGTATGCATACAGCGAACAGGGGGTGGTGCTTTTGCTATGCAGTGCCTTTTAACCCTGTTTTACTCTGAAAAAAAAATAAATAAATAAACAGCGATTGTAAAATAAACAGTGCGTGAGAAAATAAATTGGACCTGACGCTCCTGACAAGTGCTGAATAAATGGACCGCTAAGGGTTAAGCACCTGTTAACACCAGAACCGCCACGGTACTCATTTCGCGGGTTTCACTTAATTTAAACAGGCGATCGTCGACTTACGACGCACGGCACTTACGACTCTTTTGCATTATTACCCTGCTTCGACTTTACGACATCGATACGGCATTTACGACACGGCGAGACTGAGCCCTGCGTCATGTTTTTTTTTTTTTTTTAAATGCATTCAACTGGTTTTTGTTTTTGTTTTTGTTTTTTTTTAATGTAAATGTAAGTGTCTGAGTAATATGTGTGTAATCACCAGGCTGAGTGTAAAGAGTTAAATACATATTTGCATGAGTACTATATTTATAACATTGTTCCTATGGGAAAATGTGCTTCGATTTACAACGCGACTTTCAGGAACCAATTGTGTCGTAAGTGCGAGGACTGCCTGTACTCTGCGTGTGTTAAATATCCACGATGGTCTGTTCTTGACTTTTTCTAAATACATATATGAAATATGCTGACGGCGTTTTAAAGTCAGTGTTGTGTTGTTGAATAAAGAAATAGTCTTTGCTTATACTTTAACTTGTTTTAATAACAACCTCGTGGAATACATCTCTCTCTCTCTCTCTCTCTCTCTCTCTCTCTCTCTCTCTCTCTCTCTCTCTCTCTCTCTCTCTCTCTCTCTCTCTCTCTCTCTCTCTCGGAGGATTGTGGGAAGGGCTTGCAGAGAGGTGGAACGCCGGTGCAGTAGGACCGGGAAATTTAAAACGTTATTTATTTATTTATCTATCTATCTATCTATTTATTTATTTATTTAGTTTGTTTGTTTGATAGTTACTTAGTTGTTTTTTTTGTGTGTGTGTTTGTTTGTTCGTAGGTTAGTGGTGTGTGTGTGTTTGTTTGTTTGTTGGGTGGTGGTGTGTGTTTGGAGATCCCGTTATGGGGTCTCGTTCAGGAGGGCTGGGGGCTCTCACCCGCCGACACGGGGTCCCTTGCCTGCCTGACCCCGGGGTTTCGGTGGAGGAGTGCCTGCTGACAGTAGGAGAGGTGGTGGGGTTTGAGAATATTATATCGGCGTCAAGAATGAATAAAGCGCTGGTAATATTTTTAGTGGAGGTGTCTCTGGTACACAAGCTGGTAGAGGAAGGATTTACAGTAAAAGGTGAATTTGTTCAGGTTTCCCCTCTAGTAACCCCAGTAACGAAAGTTATTATTTCTAATATGCCTCCATTTTTAAAAAATGAGAAATTAGAAAAGAATTTAGCTCGGTTTGGTAAACTGGTGTCCCCGATTAAGGGAATCCCGCTGGAGTGCAAAAATAATAGTGTTAGGCACGTCATGTCGTTTAGAAGGCAGGCGTTTGTCTTACTAAATGATCCTAATCAAGTCATTAATGTTGCCTGGAATTTTAACGTGGAAGGGATGAATTGTGTAGTTTTTGTCAGTTCGGAGACGATGAGGTGTTTTTACTGTGGAGAACAGGGACACCAGAGGAAAGCCTGGCCTGTTTCCTTCTCAATAGAGTTGGGGAGCTGGGGTTAGGAAAACACCTGTTTTTAATTGAGAACACCAGTTTTAGTAAAGCAGGACTTCCTCCTTTTTATCAAAGTATTTTAAAAGCCTGGCAGCTGGTGAGGGTGGAAAGGGATGTGGAGTCCTTGACAGGGCAGGACATGTTTGTGGAGCCCCTATTTTTTAATCCACTCTTTCCTGTTAAGTTCCTCCAGTCGATGACGCTCTGTGCCAGTTTTTTAAAAGCCGGTGTAACCAGGATGGTCCACCTGTTAAACCTTGAGCTTTCCTGCTGGCTAACTGCCTCCCAGCTAACTGCACAGCTAGGCTGGCACTCAAAGAGGCTTGCAGAAAGACTGATGGGTGAGTTGAGGGGCTGCCTCTCCCCGCTGCTCAAGGCAGTCCTGAGGGAGGAGTTGTCCAGAGGCACAGAGCAGAGACAGCTTTCCTTATTTCCAGGGATGATCGTGTAGGTGAGGGGGGTGGAGAGAATGGAGGGACTTTGCTTAAATTGCAGAATGTGGAGGAAATTATCTTTTACACAATGAGTGGAAAACATGTATACAAACTGTGTGTTAAAGCCATAGAGTATAGTAGGCTAAGGGGTCTGGTAGACTCTAAGTGGCGAGCTTACTTGGCTGTAGAGGAGGGGCACAGGCCGGTGTGGAGGGTGCTGTACAAGCCGCCTCTCGCCAAGAGAGTGGGGAACCTGCAGTGGAAGATTCTACACTGCATTGTGTCCACAGGCAGGTTTCTCCATAGAGTGGACCCCAGCATCAGTGATCAGTGCGCATTTTACTCAATGCTGGCGGTTCTAGGTAGTATCATAAACCCAGCGGTTCTAGTGTTAAGGTATTTTGGTCTGTTTGTTTATTTGATTCTATTTTTATTTTCTTTAGAACGACCCACGAGAACTGCTTTTATTGTATCCAGTTGAAAACCAAACACTGCATTCCACAGTAAGAACCTCATACCAATGGTCAAGCATGGTGGTGGTAGTGTCATGATTTGGGGATGCTTTGCTGCTTCAGGACCTGGACGACTTGCCATCATTGAAGGGACCATGAATTCTGCTCTGTAACACTCATAAAGGCTCCCAAGTCTAAACGGCCAAGGAAAATTTCCAGAAGGCTTTACAGTCCCCCAGAACAAAGAGACACCCCAATGGCATTAGAATCACTCCAAAGGCCTGTCCCCTCTCCTACATCTTTCCCTATTAGAGAGCGGCATGCAGAGATCCTGTATGTCTATAGCTAATATAATTTCAAGAAACCTTGTGATACTGTAAATGTTCTACTGAATAATCCAGAGGAGATCAGTGATATTCTAACTTTAATAACACTGTTGAGAACACTAGGCTTTTTGCACTAGGAATGTTTGAGTTAAAATGCCCCCCCCCCCCCCCCCCCCCCCCCTTCTGAAAAATAATCTGTAAGAGGAAGCATATTGAAACTACTGATGTTGATTCAGATGATACTAATGATTGTGGATGTATCATGTGGGGAAAATAAACTAAAAAGGATTTAATTAATCCGAGTCGTTCTGTATTGAATAAGGTTAATTCGGTGCTCATTACCCAGAGTACTTTAAATAATCCCCCTCAACAAAGCCCTTCTTTAGATTCCCCCCTTATTACAAGCACCACTACAAAGTCCCTGAATGTCACAACAAACACTGTATTTAGGCGACTTTGAGAATTTGGAACATCTTGACCAGTTATTAAAATAATGAAATTATAACTCAGGGAACTTGCCATCAATGAAGGCTTTGATTGCTGAAATTTGTACAGAGAATCCCTCTATAAAGGACTACCCCCCCTAACATAAACAACATGTCCACTAATAGCGCCAGAATTATTATACAGTGGCTCTCAAAAGTATTCACCCCCTTGGACTTTTCCACATTTTATTGTGTTACAACATGGAGTCAAAATGGATTTAATTAGGAGTTTTTGCCACTAATCAACACAAAAAAGTCCATAATTTCAAAGTGAAAAATAAAATCTACAAATTTTTCTAAATAAATTACAAATAAAAAACAGCACATTTTTGCACATTTTCCACATTGAATTTGGTCAGATCTTTTTGTGGGCTGTAATAGTATATAGAGGGAGTCTGAGAGAAAAAATGACACCAAAATTTGGTGCTTCTTTCATTTGTTTGGTGTGCAAGGTAATCAAACATGCAATCTTCAGATGTGAAAAAGTTATTGCCCACCCCCTAGTAAACTCAACCCAATTAAAGGGATCATTTGGTTAACAATCAGGCCTGATTTGGGCCAGCCCTGCCAAATATAAATCTGACTAACTTTGGCCCTTACCTTCAGAGTGAAGTTGTCAGCACACAGGTTCTAGAGGCACATCATGTCACAATTAAAAGACATTCCTGAAGACCTCCGGAAAAAAGTTGTTGATGCCTATCAGTCTTGAAAGGGTTACAAAGTCATTTCTAAAACTCTGGGGCTCCATCAAACCACAGTCAGAGTCATATTGTCCAAATAGAGAAAGTTTGGGACAGTAGTGAATCTTGCCAGGAGTGGCCGTCCTGCCAAAATCTGTCAAAGAGCAAGGCGTAAAATTGTCCAGGAAGTCACAAAGAACCCTAGAACAACATCTAGGGATCTGCAGGCCTCTCTCACCTCGGCTAAGGTCAGTGTTCATGACTCCAACATCAGAAAGATACTGGGCAAAAATGGGATTCATGGCAGAGTAGCAAGGCAGAAACCACTGCTTACTAAGAAGAACATAAATTCTCATCTCAAGTTTGCCAAAAAGCACCTGGGTGATCCTCAAGAGTTCTGGAACAATGTTCTATGGACAGATGAGTCAAAAGTGGAACTTTTTTGCCAACATGGGCCCCATTATGTCCAGGGAAAACCAAACACTGCATTCCACAGTAAGAACCTCATACCAACGGTCAAGCATGGTGGTGGTAGTGTCATGATTTGGGGATGCTTTTCTGCATCAGGACCTGGACGACTTGCCATCATTGAAGGGACCATGAATTCTGCTCTGTAACAGAATTCCACAGGAGAGTGTCAGGCCATCCATCCATGAGCTGAAGCTGAAGCACAGCTGGGTCATGCAGCAAGACAATGATCTGAAACAAGCAAGCAAGTCTACATCAGAATGGTTGAAGAACAATAAATTTAAAGTTTTGGAATGGCCTAGTCAAAGTCCTGACCTAAACCCCATTGAGATGTTGTGGCAGGACCTGAAACGAGCAGTTTATGCTCGAAAACCCACAAATGTCAGTGAGTTGAAGCAGTTCTGCATGAAGGAGTGGGCCAAAGTTCTTCCACAGCACTGTAAGAGACTGCCCAATAACTAAAAGAAGCGTTTGGTTGCAGTTATTGCTGCTAAAGGTGCCGAATTAATCAGTGCCAGGATCGGAGTTAAGGCAAGTGCTGTCGGTGCCGAAGTGTATGTGCATTTAGTGTCTGGTGTAGATGGCCTCGAAGCTATTCCCCGGTGCCAAATCAATCGGTGCCGGAAATGGCGCAGAGAAAAGCGCTATGGATGCTGAGACAGTTGATGCCGAGTGGACCTGTTCCAAGGTCGGTGATGATGGTAGGTACGGTCAGGGCCGAGCTGTAGGCAGCGCCAAAGATGTTTACACCGGTGGGAAAAACCGCGGTCGATGCCGGGGTATGCAGCCGATTCAGTTGGTGTGGTCGCTGAGGGCAAGTGCAGCCACGCTAGGAAAGCCCAAGGATTGAAAGGGGTGCTAGGCCCGAGCTGTTTTTTTTTTTTTTTTTTTTTAAATATGTTGCTCTTCCCAGGAGTTGCCGTCCTGCCAAAATCTCTCCAAGAGCAAGGCATAAAATCGTCCAGGAAGTCACAAAGAACCCTAGAACAACATCCAGGGATCTGCAGGCCTCTCTTGCCTTGGCTAAGATCAGTGTTCATGACTCCACCATCAGAAAGACACTGGGCAAAAATAGGACTCATTGGAGAGTAGCAGGGCGGAAACCACTGCTCACTAAGAAGAACATGAATACTCGTCTCAAGTTTGACAAAAAGCACCTGGATGATCCTCAAGAGTTCTAGAACAATGTTCTATGGACAGATGAGTCAAAGTGGAACTTTTTGGCCAACATGGGCCCCGTTATGTCTGGCGAAAACCAAACACTGCATTCCACAGTAAAAACCTCATACCAACGGTCAAGCATGGTGGTGGTAGTGTCATGATTTGGGGATGTGTGTGGCAGAGTGTCCCGCCCCTTTATGTTTATTAAGAGTTTTATGTTGTATGTAGTGTGTTAATGTTGGTGTTTATTTATAAAATACACTGGATATAAATATGGGTTATGAGCACAAGTGTTTAAAATGTATATTTGTATTTAGGCACAAGGATTGCACAACACTTTACTTGCAGGTAAAATGTAATATGTGAGCACGGGGAATTGCAGTTTATTAATTCACTTGCAGTTGTACTGAGACTCCAATTGAATGATAGATTAGCAATCGAGTCTAGGTACAACTGCATTAAAGCAGCATGTTGTGTGTTCGATGAGTGGAGAACGGGTGTGGAGACGAGAATTAAAAACAAAGAGAATGAAAAGTAATTGATTTCACTCACCGTGTTTGTCTGTTCGTCCACTGTTTACTGTTTTGTCATTTTATTTGTCTATTTTATTTGGCAACAAGTGCCATGTGCTGTTATGTTTAAATCTTTTGTTTATTATTATTTAATAAAACACTGGATGCCGTAGTGTCTCAGGTTCACCGCCATTACCTGTTTTGGTTTCTGTGTCCTTCCGGGTCTGATGTCACCACTAGAGTCATCCTGGTCACATATGGTGTCTGAAGAGGGATAAACCCAGCCTCCAAGTCAGACCAGGGAAGGACAGCATTTTTTTGCATGTTTTTCGACTATTTAAAAAAATAATAAAATAAAATTTTAAAATGGGGAAAAAGGTCCTGCGCTGTCTCTACCACGTTGGACGTCTGCCTCACCTGCCTGAAAGGTGAGGAATGGTGCTTTGCTGTTGGCGAGGTTGGGCACATAGCACCCGACCAACCCACTCCATTGCCAGAGACAGATGAGCCCGAATGCCCTATGCCTGAGTGGGAGGAGCCTGTGCATCCAGCACCCAGAAGGGGGGAGCCTGTGCATCCAAAGCCAGAGAGGGAGCTGTTCCCACCTCCACCAGCAGAGGGAGAATGCCTGCTGGTTTCACCTCCACCACCATCATTCGAGGGAGAGGAGCAGGATCTGCCTCTGCGTCCTCTGAGGCGGACTGGTCCACTCTCCTCTGAGGGGATTTGGGACAGGCTGACGGAGCATGAGAGGGATATCGAGGAGGCCCTCCCTGCTGTAACCAACCTCTTGTGGGCCCGAGATAGGGAGTGCTGGGAGGTATCAGAGGGAGAGGAGCCATCGCTACCGTCTCCAGCATCAGAGGAAGAGGAGCCATCGCTGCTGTCTCCACAGGCAGAGGGAGAATACCTGCTGGTTACACCACCACCCTCATGAGGAGAGGAGCGGGAGCCGCCTCTGCCTCCATCCCTACCACGCGGGGAAGAGAACCAGGAACTGCTGCCACAGAGCCAGCACTACCCCCTGAGCATTATCTTCCCTGCACAACACAGCACAGACACAGGCACCACATTCCTGGGATTAAAGGGAGAGCCACACCAGTCCCCTGCAAGTGAGGGAGAGCCGCACAAGTCCCCTGCAAGTGAGGGAGAGCCGCACCAGTCCCCTGCAACAGGGGGAGACTACATGCCACTCCCACCTCTGTCGCCAGGAGATTAAACACTGCCTCTGTCTCTGCCCCATCCGCTGCCAGGAGTAGAGCAGCAGGAGCTGCCTCTGCCTACGCCAACTCCACTACCAGGAGCAGAGCAGCTGGAGCTGCCTCTGCCTCCTCCACCACCATGGAAGGACTGCTTGCAGCTCCCACCTCCACCAGCAGAGGGTGAATTCCTGCTGATTCCGCCTCCACCGCAATGGGAGGACTGCTTGCAGCTCCCACCTTCACCAGCAGAGGGTGAATTCCTGCTGGTTCCACCTCCACCGCAATGGGAGGACTGCTTGCAGCTCCCACCTCCACCAGCAGAGGGTGAATTCCTGCTGGTTCCGCCTCCACCGCAATGGGAGGACTGCTTGCAGCTCCCACCTCCACCAGCAGAGGGTGAATTCCTGCTGGTCCGCCTCTACCCAAGGATGCCTGCCTCGCACCGCCCAAGGATGCCACATCTGCATCTCCTGGGGCTGCCTGCTGCTCCGCATCGCCTGGGGTTGCCTGCTGCTCTGCATCGCCTGGAGCTACTGGTTACAGGGTACGAGGAAGAAGTGGAGCTCCCACAGCCACCTCTGTGGCCAGGGACTCCCTCCCGAGTTTCCCTTCTGAGGGTCCGCTGCTGCTGCCGTCACCTCCCGATGGTCCGCTGCTGCTACTCTCCCCTGGGGTTGCTGGAACTGCTTTTCCTGGGGTTACTGTCAGCCCTGCTTTTCCGCAGGAAATACTGTGGCTGGAGCCCAACAAGGGGGAGTTGCCAGCTATGAAGAAGGGGAGATGAGTCAGGTGCATAGAGAATAGCAATGCAGACCTCTACATTGTTCAACACTGTAGTTATATAACAAAATCCCCCCTCTGAATCACTACCTTGAGAATTAATTTTAAGATTAAGTTGTCTCCTGGCAAGAATAAGAACACCCCTATGTTTACTCTGAGCAGAAGAGTGTGCCACCACCTGTTTATTTTGTTTATTTTGAAATCGGGTAACATCACCTGAAAGCAAGTGAGATTCCTCTATACACGCAATACCAGTTTTTTTTTTGTAGAAGAGAATCTAAGCATTGTCTTTACAGGTTGATTGGCCCCACACAAATTCCAGGAACTAATAACCACACTACCCATGGTCTAAGAAAGGAATAAAGATCTGTAAAACAGAATAAGATAGAGACATAGCACTCACAGAAACATAAATAGAATATGGAGAAATATCACTGGCTCGGCACTCATTGAATAGTAATATACTGTAGTATAACAACATGACATTGACAAGTACAAAACAAAAACAAACCAAAAAGAAAATCCAATAGTCATATACACCCCTCCTTGACAACCTCTCCCCACCCTACTCTCCACCCACCCAACCTCCCTCCCCAGCGCACACTGCAATCCCCATGAACAAAAATACCATGAGGGGGCTCACTAGACCCTAAAACCACCTCACATGTACTAAAGAAAGAACATACATACATACCGAAGGGAACCGAAGGGCCTTGCACACAGTGAAATCCGCAGGCACCACAAAATCCTGGAAATGTTGGCTGAGGAAAGCAGCAACCTCCTGGGTGTTAAAGGAGAAGCTCGCTCCGCCGTGATTAACATTCAGAACAGCAGGGTATACTAAAAAGTTATCAACTCCATGGGAGCGAAGCTTCACCCTGACCTCTCCAAACACCCTCCTCTTCGTAGCAGTAATGGAAGAATAATCAACATAGAAAGACAGTTTATGACCTTGGATGATAACCGGGTCTGATTTTCGAGCAGCCTGAAAAATGCGCTTTCGGTCAGTGCAGCGTAGGCACTGAAATATCAAAGTGTGGGCCCGACTGGAATCTTTATGACCACTGGAGTAAATGCAATTTGCTCCATCTAGCTCCAGAGAGGGCTGATCTCCACTAGACTTCATTGCCGAAAACCAACATGGAATTTGTTTTTGAAGAAAGTGAACAGGGTCATCACCTTTGACTCCCTCCGGTAGGCCCACCAGTCTTAAATTTCAATGACGATTTCTGTCCTCAAGATCCGCCATCTTGTCTTGCATTGCGTCAATACAAGCTTTGCACTGATTTATTTCACCTTTTTGTTGGCGAAGATCTGCTCTGGTGTTATCTTGCCTTGCAGTTAACTTCTTTACTGAGGACGCAAAACCAGTGACCTTGTTTTTAAGAGCATTGAGGACAACAGCGATATCAGCCACACTTTGAAGAATAGGCCGCGTCTATTGCTTCCTGGACTGACCCCTTGATGGCGAGTCTCCCAATCTTCAGGTCCCATTGACTTCTTCAAGCGCTTTCCCTCCAGTGTCGACTGAGGAGAAGCAACGGATGCCTGGCGCGAAACAGCCATGGTAATCTGACACTATGCACTTAAAGTAAAATAAAACAGAAAAAAATAGCAATGGGGACTGCAAATTGTTCAGTTAAGTTAAAATTAGTGAAGTGGTTTCAGGAGCCATCTGCACGGTACGGTTACAAATGTTGTTAACGCACATACTTGTTTATTTAAATGAAACGAGTTTGAAACATGTTCGTCTTTCTCCTTTTTTAGAACTACCCATCAACCACCGGGAGGAAACTACAATACCCATCAATCACTGGCAGGAAACTACAATACCCATCAAACACCGGCAGAGGCTTGCTACTATTCGATTTTTTAATTATTATTATTTTATTTATTTTTTTGCCAAATTGACGATTAATAGATTTATTTTTGATAAAAGAATTTAACAGGTTTTTTTGTCTTTATTTTTCAATTCAAGCAGAGCATGGGTGAAATCGACCTTCATGCTTCACATAAAACCCTGGCTTTTATGCCATTGAGAAAGTTTTATTTAGAGAAACTCCTTTATAATATTTGACATGCAACAAAACTAACTTTCTCTTACTATTCTGAGCTCCGCCCCTCTCCTGCTTCAGCACCGCTGGACTCACTGAACTCGCTTCATCCTGCCGCAGAAACTTCAGCCGTCTGTCAGAGTACTGTGTACAATACTCATTAAGTGTTTTCCTCTTGTGCCACATTTTCAAATCAAACTAGTAACTATCACCATATATACCTATATGGTATACCTAAATGGAGGATTGTGCACCTAAGGGGAAAGAAGTAGAACAAGCTGTGAATAAAGAAAGGACGTCATCATCTCCAGGGCCTAATGGAGTTCCATACAGAGTGTACAAGAGTGCTTCTGGAGTTCAACAAATCCTGTGGAAATTGATGAAAGTGGCATGGGAAAAACAGGATTTACCAAGACCATGGCGCCGAGCAGGTGGAGTCTTTATATCAAAAGAAAAAGTTTCTAAAAGCATCAGTTAATTTCGTCCTATTTCCCTAATAAACGTAGAATATCAGCATTATTGCTCAAAGATTGTCAACCTACTTATTAAAGAACTGCTTCATTGACACTTCAGTACAAAAAGTGGGCATTCCAGGTTTGCCAGGATGCTTAGAACACATCAGCGTAATCTGGCAACAAATTCAGTCAGCTAAAAAGGAGAGGAAGGAACTCCATTTGACATTCCTGGATTTGGCTAATACATATTGTTCAGTGCCACATGAACTTTGGGCAGAATTTGATTTTTTCAGCATACCGATGACAATAACAAATTTAGTGAAAGTGGACATTTGCAATTTAGTTTATCAAACTTCAGAGTTCAGCACTACATGGCAATGCCTAGAAGTTGGAATAATGGCAGGATGTACAATTTCTCCACTGGCTTTTACCATGGCAATGGAAGTAATTATAAGGGCATCAAAATTGGTAGTGGGAGGAGAGCGCTTGGCTTCTGAAATGCGACTACCATCAATTCGAGCATACATAGATGACATGACAACCGTGACTACAACAGTAACCTGCCCTAATCGGTTATTGGGGAAATTAACCAATAACATTGAATGGGCACAAATGCAATTCATGCCCACTAAATCATGGAGCATCTCTATAATTAAAAGGTAAATTAGTAGATAAAAGGTCCTACATTAATGGTGAGGCAATACCAACAGTGTCTGAGAAGCCAGTGAAAAGTCTAAGGAGATGGTACAACGGGGATCTAAAGGACACAGTTTGTGTGAGAGAAGTTAGATAACAAGCAGTGAAAGGATTGAAGAGCATAGACAGCAGAGCTTTACCGGGAAACTGAAACTGTGTACAAGGTTTCCTTGATAACAGTTCATACGTTAGGAGTGGGACTTTATAGTAAAGGAATACTGCAGCTACCAGTCTCTGCTCTAACCGAGGAGTTTAAGTGCGCCAAGATCTGACTGGAAATTACATTAGTAGATTCACATGACAGATGCGTAAGGGAGGCAGCACCTGTATTGAAAACTGGAAGAAAGTGGGCGGCAAAGAAAGCCATTGAAGATGCTAAGGCTTTCCTTCGAATCGGTGATATTATGGAGCAAGTTCAGCATGGAAAAGGGGCTCTTGGTCTCAGTTCAGCTCCTCCTACATGACACAAGGCAACCCCAGCTCAACGGAGGAAGCTGGTAGTCAATGAGGTGCAAAAGCAGGAGAGGATCAGGTGTGTAAAGGCCGTTTCCCAGACCAATCAGAGAGAATGGATGAGATGGAAGAGTGTAGAACAATACAAGATCAGCTGGTAAGACCTATGGATAATGTAACAGAGCAGGATCAGTTTTCTCATCGATCAACATATGATGTTCTCCCATCACCACAGAACCTAAACCTCTGGGTGGGTGAGGATCCCTCATGTCCTTTGTGTTCATCACCTGCAACATTAAGGCACATTTTGACAGGATGTAAGGTGGGTCTTAGCCAAGGGCGGTTTACTTGGTGCCATGACCAGGTGCTGCGATGTTTGGCCTGAGCATTGGAAGACAAGTGTAACATGACCAATAAGTTGCCACCAGTTCCATCAAAGCATTACACACAAGACAATATTCCTCCATCCAGTAGAGCAACCACCAAGAAAAGATGTTAAAACCAAGCATTGCCCAGAACAACTGGCAGATGTTTGCAAACAGCTTATTTTTCCACCTGAGATTGCCACCACTAACCTTCGACAAAACATTGTCTTGTGGTCTGGCCTTGTTCATCTGGTAGAGTTAACAGTGCCATGGGAGGATGCTGTGGATGAGGCGTATGAGAGGAAGAAACTTCGGTAGCTCAACTAGCTGCTGAAGCAGAACAGCGAGGATGGTGCATCCTAGTTTACCCAGTGGAGGTGGGTTGTCGAGGATTTGTGGCACACTCTACAACTTGGTTTCTCAGAGATGTCAGGTCCAGTGGCCAAGAATTGCGTCACACAGTGAAGAACTTATCTGAAGCAGCAGAAAGGAGGAGCAACTGGCTGTGGTTGAGACGGAAAGATTCTGGCGGGGGATCTCAAGCACAAAAAAAGAAAGCAATGCTGATGTACGGGTAAGTAAGCAGAGCTGAGTTGAGTGGGGGGATGGAGGGGGGGTGATGCTACGATGCCAGAATCACTGTCAAGCCCTCTTGAGGTGTTGTGGGCTAGTCAACGAAACACAGGACGGAAGGTAACCACTTGAAGACCCCAGAGATGTACCCTACTTAGCTCAATCCAGACGGTTGTCATGCTGATGCACTGGGTAGACCGTACTGTGGTTGATCCCTGGAGCCAGCATCACAGCCGCTGTGTGTGTGTTGATGTGCTGGGGAGGCAAAATAAGCTGATCCCCCTGAAGCCGGCATTACACTTCAGTCATCAACACCAGACAAAAGGACAGCTACATCATCAGATGGAAAGAAACGCAAATGGATGGAGATGCAGATGCATTAGTTTACTGTAAAGCTTAGTTGGCGCTTATCTTGACGAGTTCAAATCAGTATGAAGTTTTAACATCTATTCTTATGTAATGGGCATCATAATAGCAAAAGCCTACCTACACCTTAACCTGCTAATTTCAAAGTAGGCACTTTAAATGACAGGCACTGTAGCAGGCAAATGAAAATGCACAGTCTGTCTTGATGATTGACAGTCATTTAAATGCATGAGAGCATTCTAGCGCTGCTTCAGCAACGAGATCTGTCAGGATGAAATAACTAATGGTGAAACTACACTAGCCTATTAAAGGAGCCAATGGCCATTCAGAGAGGAACAGAGACAGGACAGATAACAAGTATAAAAACTGCTCAGTCTAAGACTATTTCTTAAATTATTATTTTTTGTAAGAAAAAAAAGGAGTGGTTTAACTGACATTTATCCTGTATAAATGTATTTCAGTTGAACTCATATTTTGGGGAATTCGACATTTAACGAGCTTTATCAATTAAATCAAAGTGGCAAGCCTACTTATACATTAACACTGTACACGGTGTCACTGTTTATAACAGGGTGACTGTTGCTCCCGGTAACCGTTTACTGCACAGAACACACAGCAACAGTCTTCTGTTATCTCTTATTACACTGAACACTACATCTATATTTTAATAGTGGTGCAATGAGCCTCCAGCATGAGTCAGTGCAGCTCCATTGCAACACATCCTAACTCCTGTATTGGGAGACAGTGGACACAACCCTCCTGTGATTATATACAAGAAAAAATGCAGCAATATTACTGAGCTGTACCGGTCAGTTGCAGCGTACTAGTTGCTTAGTTCACATCAAGCGGACTAGAAAATCCTGCAATCCATCTAACTTAATCCTGATTGCAGTGTACCAAACACATGATCCCAGTAATTAATTTATCTGACTGGAACAAATGGAACATTAGACCAATAACAAGGACTAACTACAGAGATGGCCAAAAGTTTTGCATCAGAATTAACACATTTTGCTTCATAAGAACATAAGAACATAAGAAAGTTTACAAACAAGAGGAGGCCATTTGGCCCATCTTGCTCGTTTGGTTGTTAGTAGCTTATTGATCCCAGAATCTCATCAAGCAGCTTCTTGAAGGATCCCAGGGTGTCAGCTTCAACAACATTACGGGGGAGTTGATTCCAGACCCTCACAATTCTCTGTGTAAAAAAGTGCCTCCTATTTTCTGTTCTGAATGCCCCTTTATCTAATCTCCATTTGTGACCCCTGGTCCTTGTTTCTTTTTTCAGGCTGAAAAAGTCCCTTGGGACGAATGAAGCCAGTTAAATAATGTTACGTCAACAGAATGACAAATTGAAATCTAACATGAAACACTGCTACTTCCGATGGACTTTAGTGATATCATTTTGCAGTTTCTTTGCTTAAACGATGTTAATAAGAAAACAATTGAGTGCAAACACCCAATCAGTTTCCAGATCTAGCGGGCTTCTATTTTGTATAGCTGCCCGCTGGAACACTTAAGTGCTTAACTGTGAATTATATTTTAAAATCAATCCACGCAATACCGGCTTTTTCCCTTAACATTCTAATCTACAACTAATCTGATAACATAAAAAGCTACTTAAACATACAATTGGACTCTGGTCTAGAGACAGGCAAAATCATGTCTGTGACAGGACACCGTAATGAAGGCTCAATTCGTAGCTACTAGAAAGCAAATCAACAGGAAAGACATGATTGGTCCACAATTCTGTCATCAGCTGGATCCAAACATCACCCATCAAAAATAGCCAGTCAAACTCCCAACCCTGTTTCAGTTTTTTCAGCACCAGCCAATCCACTCCCTGCCTGCTTGAATGACGCCCCGCCTCCAACAAGTGGTTTCAATTCCGTCTCTACACAGTCAGATACTACAAGGACTATTCAACAATTGTACATGGCCAGATAAATCATAGATTCATAAATCACACTGAATGTTACCAGATCTTCAACCAAAATCTAATATTATGTATAAGGGACCCTGGGTGAACAAATAACACAAAATTACGATACTTATTTAATTTATTTCTTAAAGAAAGTTATGCAACACCCAATGCCCCGATGTGAAAAAGTAATAGCCCCTTTAGACTCAATAACTGGTTATGCCACCTTTAGCAGCAATAACTGCAACCAAACGCTTCCTGTAGTTATTGATCAGTCTCTCACAGCGTCATGGAGGAATTTTGGCCCACTCCTTCACGCAGTACTGGTTCAACTCACATTTTTACATTTGTGGGTTTTCGAGCAGAAACTAGGCCATTCCAAAACTTTACATTTCTTGTTCTTCAACCATTCTGATGTAGACTTGCTTGTGTGTTTTGGATCATTGTCTTGCTGCATGACCCAGCTGTGCTTCAGCTTCAGCTCATGGATGGATGGCCTGACATTCTCCTGTAGAATTCTCTGATACAGAGCAGAATTCATGGTTCCTTCAATGATCTCAAGTCGTCCCGGTCCTGATGCAGCAAAAGGATTCCCCAAATTATGACACTACCACCACCATGCTTGACCGTTGATGAGGTTCTTACTGTGGAATGCAGTTTTTGGTTTTTTTGCCATACATAACGGGGCCCATGTTGGCCAAAAAGTTCCACTATTGACTCATCTGTCCATAGAACATTGTTCCAGAACTCTTGAGGATCATTCATGTGCTTTTTGGCAAACCTGAGAACAGCATTCATGTTCTTCTTAGGGAGCAGTGGTTTCCGCCTTGCTACTCTGCCATGAATCCCATTTTTGCCCAGTGTCTTTCTGATGGTGGAGTCATGAACACTGACCTTAGCCGAGGCGAGAGAGGCCTGCAGATCCCTGGATGTTGTTCTAGGGTTCTTTGCAACTTCCTGGACGATTTTATGTCTTGTTCTTGGAGAGATTTTGGCAGGACGGCCACTCCTGGGAAGATTCACTACTGTCCCAAACTTATTCCATTTGGACAATATGGCTCTGACTGTGGTTTGTTGGAGCCCCAGAGCCTCGGAAATGGCTTTGTAACCCTTTCCAGACTGATAGTCATGAACACCTTTTTTTCCCCGGAGGTCTTCAGGAATTTCTTTTGGTTCGTGGCATGATCTGCCTCTAGAACCTGTGTGCTGACAACTTCACTCTGATGGTAAGGGCCAAAGTTAGTCAGATTTACATTGGGCAGGGCTGGCCCAAATCAGGCCTGATTGTTAACCAAAGTATTCAAACAGCTGAACCTAGCCATCCCTTTAATTGGGTTGAGTTAACTGGGGGGGGGCAATAACTTTTTCACACCTGAAAATTGCATGTTTGATTACCTTGCACACAAACAAATGAAAGAAGCACCAAACTTTGGTGTCATTTTTTTCCCCTCAGACTCCCTCTATATACACACACACACACACACACACATATATATATATATATATATATATATATATATATATATATATATTGCAAGACTTTATTCTCATGGATCTGACTGCCCGAACGTGAAAACATATTAAATGTACAGAATAAAGTTTTCAGATGCACTTGTCATTTCAGAGTAAAAATGCAGCTGCCTCTACAAAAAAAAAAAGTAACATTCACATTTCAATCTGGCAGATCATATTTCCATTTAAACTGCCAACACTGTTGCATAGGTGCAGAAAAACTTAACTGCATGATAATGGACCATTAGTTGTTTATAGTTAAAGCATATTAACTGGAATTGTATTGCGTTAAATTGAAAACGGCACCAAAAAGTACATTAAAAAATATATATTTTAAACATAGGGCATATATAAAAAAAAATATATATATATAGTGTGAGACTTTCTCACTGCCCTCAGCCCCCCCCCCCCCCCCCAACGTGATGAACATATGAAATGTACAGAATAAAGTTTTCTGATGTTCTTGTCATTTCAGATAAAATGCAACTGTCTGCAAAAAAAATAAAAAAAATGTAATAAAAAAAGCAGCAAATGCTTAGAATGAGCCAGCTTACTAAGTTAGTCTTATCCTTCACAGTACTAAGTTAATCCACTTGAACAGGATCATCACGAATCTGACTTGGTACATTGCTGCAAGCAGGATCTTGTTCAGTTTGATTTAGCAGATGATCTACCTGTGAGGATTAACTTTTGGTATGCTGCAATCAGGATTTCAAGGTGTATTAACTCTAGTCCAATCAGCTGGACTAAACCTGCTTATCCACTAGTTACACACATCAAGTGGCACATCTGGTACGCTGCAACTCACTAAACCTTTGGGGGTTGGTACTTTCCCTGTTATGTGACTCACTAGTGCGAGTTTCTGGAATGGGTTCATGCAGAAAGAAACAATACAAGAGTTTAATACCAATACTTTATTAAACTTAGACAACAGCAAGCAATGCAGGAAGGTACTGAAATGCACTTGTCTTACAAATCTTGCTGATACAGAGAGGTGCAGTATTCTAGTCTTTCTTTACCATGGTTTACTATATTAATCAAATCATTAATCAGCTCACACAAGGTTTAATTGTGCAGTCAAGTCTCATTAGAATTCAGATTACACAATTTGATTTTCTGTACTTAAGACCCATACAGTTTACAAATACAATGCATATTGCAAAGCTACACGTTACGCAATATTCAGTCATTCATTTCATTAGTTTTAGAATCGTGAGGAATTTACAAGACAAATCCCCCAGGCAGTTGCCCAGTAAGGATGGTGCAGTCTTATCTCTGGAATGCTACATATTGGGGTCAGGATACTCGTTCCCATCAATGTATTTATTTTCAAGTTGAATAAGTTTAAATGCTAAACCCTGAAACTCATTTCCCACACATCCATTTCTCCAGACTCATCCATCAGATGAGGTGTGGAATACATGTTTATCATTTAAAATGTATGCTCTTAAGATTGAGACACATAACAGTAATTACACAAGGATTCATAATGCAAGGTGAACACAGTATGGAAGGGAATTTCACACATTTAAATAAGTGGTGAAATGTTGAATAATATGCTAGATGTCTAACCGGTCACATGAATACATTTAATGTATTCAGTTTAGTAATTTATCATCATACACGTTTCATATCCAACTGCTGTTATACCAGAGTAAGGGTGGATATTATAAAAAGGAAGGGTTTTGGCAGTTGTCTTCAAGTAGCTTTAGGTTTGAGTACTCAGAAATTGTAATGCTCGAAGTACTCAAGCAATATATTTCTGTAAAAGCCAAACCCTATTATGAAAGACAGCAGCCTTTAAAAAGCTCGGAGGCAGACCTTTTAATATCAGTCACAGTGATCTTTACAATTCCAAAATCCTGAGCTTTTTTTTCCCCAGAAGTATTTAAAAAATGTTTCCATTGTAAGCACATGTCAGTTTCTCTTCCTTGCTGCAGCCATTGTGCATTAGTGCTGTGCACTGGGGGATTCTAATCTTTATATATATATTATATATATATATATACATATATAAATATGAAATTGTTAAATGTACAATCTGAAAATGTGATGAATATGTATAGTTCCACCTCCACTGACAACTTCAATTATAGCCATTGTTTGATTGAAAAGGACATGTAAATAGAAAGATTTCAAGAAATACTTTGGTGTGTACATTTTTGATTTTTTTTTTTTGTGACGTAAATATGTTGTTATTTGCTTATTTAGGGGATCTTCGCTTGGAAAATACGAACCAGGGCTGTCAGTATATATCTTAATGTACTATAAAAAGAGTGTGTGTGTGTGTGTGTGTGTGTGTGTGTGTGTGAATATGGTTTAAACTCTGACATTGCGTAGCATTTAAAGGTTCATAAAAATGTACCAATAGCACGTCCCTAGAGCATAGTCTTTAAGGTTCCTCTTTGTGAACTCGCTGGTGGTTTTGAAGGCTTTGTTTAACGCGGAAACTCTTCCCACAGTCAGAGCAGCAATATGGTTTCTCTCCTGTGTGAATACGCTGGTGAGAAATAAGGCTGTTTGACTGATTGAAACTTTTCCCACAGTCAGAGCAGCAATACGGTTTCTCTCCAGTGTGAATTCGCTGGTGTTTTTTTAGGTCTCCTGAATCTCTAAAACTTTTCCCACAGTCAGAGCAGCAATATGGTTTCTCTCCTGTGTGAGTTCGCTGGTGTGCTTTCAGGTTTCCCGTCTGACTAAAACTCTTCCCACATTCAAAGCAGCAATATGGTTTCTCTCCTGTGTGAATTATTTGGTGTTTTTTCATGTTTCCCCAGTTACTGAAACTCTTCCCACAGTCAGAGCAGCAATACGGTTTCTCTCCTGTGTGAATTCGCTGGTGTGTTTTCAGGTCTCCTGACTGATTGAAACTCTTCCCACAGTCAGAGCAGCAATACAGTTTCTCTCCTGTGTGAATTTGCTGGTGTGAAACAAGGCTGTGTGACCGACTGAAACGCTTCCCACAGTCAGAGCAGCGATACGGTTTCTCTCCTGTGTGAATTCGTTGGTGTGCTTTCAGGTTTCCTGCCTGACTGAAACTCTTCCCACAGTCAGAGCAGCAATAAGGTTTCTCTCCTTTGTGAATTTGCTGGTGTGAAACAAGGCTGTCCGACCGACTGAAACTCTTCCCACAGAGAGAGCAGCAATACTGTTTCTCTCCTGTGTGAATTCGCTGGTGTTTTTTCAGATTGCTTGAGTGACTGAAACTCTTCCCACAGTCACTGCAGCAAAATGGTTTCTCTCCTGTGTGAATTCGCTGGTGTGAAACAAGGCTGTTTGACTGATTGAAACACTTCCCACAGTCAGAGCAGTGATGTAGTTTCTCTCCTGTGTGAAATCTCTGTGTTTTTTTAAAAAGTCCTAACTTGGTGAAATCTTTCCCACAGTCAGTATCTTCTCCACTGCCTGCCGTCTCTTTAGCTGCTGGACTGGAACCTGGAAAATATGAACAGGAAAGAAAGTAAAAGGGACTGCTTATAGGCTTAGGGCATGTGGCTAGCTGGTGGAAAGGATTAAAGCATGTGAATTTCAGCTGTGGGCTTGCACTGGGTTATACCAGTTTAAAAAAGCCATGTTAAACTTTAATTTATGTATTAAAAGCAGTCAGTAATGACTCTGCTTTTGAAGTTAACCAGCAACGAGTCCTATCTTGAACTGGTAGGAGTGGTACAGAAAAAACAAAGCTATTAAATGTAACCTACGTGCTCCCTCCCTCCCTCCCTCTCAACCACACTGTGGATATCACGCAATCTAGAATGACAATGTCACAGGTACTGGGAGTCACTCACCTGCTAAACTGTATTCTGAATGTGACTGTCCATCTTTCTTTCCACCTCCTTGCATGCTGTTGGGAGAGCCTCTCTCGCCAGCATCTTTCCCTCTCACGCAAATTCTCTCCAGCACCATGCTACACTCCCGCAGGCGTACAGGCTCCAGCTCAGGGATGTTTGGTTTCAAGTCCTCGGATTCTTCCTTCCATGGTTCCATGTGTTCAAACTCTACTTCAGGGGGCTCCTGTTTAATACGGACAATCTCCAGTACCTCTTCTTGCTTAACAAGAAGGGGTTCTTCTGTCTGGGGGATCTCCAGTTCATTGTACTCGGCTTTAATGTCAGAGACCTCTGGCTGACTGCTGTCACATTGCATCTCACAGAGCTCCTGTTTAATGGGGAGGGAAGCCAGCTCAGGGACAGCTTCAAGTTCAGGGAACTCCTCTTTAATCTGGACAGATTCCATCTTCACACTGTCCATGACAGCTCACGGGATTCTGTTTAGTAGCTGCTGGGAAAAAAAAAAAAAGTACATTTATTTATTCAAGTACAGACAGTGGGTAAAGTGAGGCGGTATACAACGGAAAGAAGAAAAAAGACAGTGGCATACCGGCAAAAGAAAAAAAAAAAAAAATCTAGGGGGAAAAACATTACATGAATATTACACTGGTACAGAACAACCTACCCGCAACTCTCTTGTTTCAACCAAAACAACTTTGACTTCAGTGTCTCCACGGGGCGCAAGTGTTTCACCTCAGGTCATGCCCTTATTCTATGGAAACACTTCCCCTGTAGGTCACTGTATCCGTAAGTTTGACAGTTTGTACACCACAAAGATATCAGAGCTACAAAAAGAAGTATGAACAAAGCCTGAACTAAATCAGCAAACTTCTCATCAGCCAGGATCTTCAATACCTAGACAAGAGCAAAGAATCTCCCCCGCAAGTATTCATTCTGTTGATTGCCCTGGTTGTTTGGAGTAAACAACAGTATCTGGAATAGAAAGAGAAAAATAAATAGCTGTTTGTTTTGAAAGGTTCTACCATGATGGAAACAAATCTGTCCATGCCAAATAGGGTCTCCTAGCCATATTTGTCACTCCAGCACAATTTTTTAAATAATTTAACAAAGTGCAGTTTATAACCATACTGATTTGATTTACATTCTTTGCAAATTACATTCCATCAGTACATTTCAATGCATAACCATTGAAATTAGATGTTTTAGCAGACAAGATTCAAAGATGGCTCAAAACACAAACTGGGCATGCGCAAATGAATTCTCATGCGCACTGACTACAAATGGCACTGTTTGGAATGATTACAAAATGAAATTGTGTTTTGAAGGATTCAGGGGCTTGGACTTTAAGCAGGACGTTTTCTTTTCAGGGTGAAAATTCGCCAGGTGTTTCCATATTGGAGAAATTGTCTGATTGTCTGAAAGTATTTTACTTTTTTGTGGTGTCCTCAGTGAATGAAAAGTAGCTCCAAACAGCTGACTTGTTCTTTCCCTTAGTTTTACTCATCGTCAACATTTTGACCAAACTAATGATGTTGTTCTTAGCCAGAGCCCCTATCATACTATTGAGTAAGAAACCAGCAATACTGCAATACCACCGTTACGTGGCACTGTTGAGCAAGAAGCAACGGTTACCGGTACTTCTGATTCATGCAAACTACCCAGCAAACACATAACATTGTATAATGTTTTTCAAAAGTTGAACAAATGTTAAAGCACAAACATCTCCAAGTAATATCCTCTAGATGTTAACAAAACATTTTGCAATATTTAGATATTTTAATAAGATTATAAAAATGTTATTATAATATTTAAGTCATGTCTTCTAAATCTGAATTATAAAAGTTGTAGATTAGACCAAGTAATTAAAAATTGTGTTTTCTAAATAGTAATAAAATATACATTCAAATATCATACTGCGTTCCTTAACTACTACAAAACTGGTATCTGACATGTAGGTTAATTCTCCGGTACTTTTTTCTACAGGCAGATCCTTGACTTAAGAACTAGGGCTGTATTAATAATAATAAAAATAATATCTATTTTTATATAGCGCCTTTAATAGTGGACCAACATCACAAAGCGCTATATAGAGGTAGGCTGTGAACTGCATTATATGCATTCACTTACAGTAGGACATTGATTTAACATCTCATCCACAGGATGGAGGGTTAGGGAAAAGTTGTTGTATTAAAATCCACTACCAATTGTTATAGCAACTCTACATGGTGCCACTGCCATGTATGGAGCAGGGTATACAGTAACCAAAGCACTGGGGGTACCTATAGTGGGTGTAGTGCTTCAATAAAATATGAACTGAATACCTAGTGTGCAAGACAGTGTAAGAGAAGTGCTATGGTAAAATATGTTTGAAACATACAAAATACATGCTAACACTAATAATTTTAATTTCGAAAAAACTGAGCACCGTCCACCCCTTCCCCTCCAGCTCATGTTAACAGGAGACAAACTTCTTCATTCACCATCTCAACAGCGTAAACTGTGCTGAAAAAAAATGTCTTGAAACCCCCCTGCTGTTTGGGATTTTTTCTGTTAAATGCCCAGATGACCAAGAAAAAAGTTGAATGCAAACTGTGCAAGCGACTGTTGATGTATTATGTAGGCACAACCAATCTCTGGGGTCACTTTTCAATCGTAAGTTCATATAATTATTATTATTAGTAGTAGCTGTAGTAACTAGATAACCTGCTTGGAACGGTGACTGTTAAATTATGTTTGTTCTGCTTAGTCAGCTGCAGTTAAAGCTGCTGCAATCAATTATGTGTAAATAAAAAACACATTTTCATTTAAATCATAAAAACATGATTACTGTTCTATATAACGTATTTTGAAACTACACGTGAATGTTTTATTCCATTTATATAGCTTACCTGTAAAATAGGATTGTCAATCAAATATATATAAAAGTAGCTATGGTGACGTCACCAGTAAATTATGCTAATTAGCACCATTGAAGGTTCGAACCTTCCTTCAGTAATGTGCTCCTAACCTTCAAAGGCCAGTCAAATCCCAGAATGCCTAAATAAGCATGGTAATTTACCAGAATAAAAAACAGTAATGAAAAAGAAAATGTGGAACATAATGCACAACTAGAGTCAACGAAAGACAACATTTTATTCAAATTCTTTGTCATATTATGTATTTAGTAAGGCAAGTTTATTTTTCTGTTAAACGTGCTCCTGGCTATAATGTTCTCCTGTCCGGCTGTACAGAATTCCTGGGGAAGAACCCTGTCTGTTAGTAAATATGGCAGAAAATTATAATTTATCACATATGTTAGTCTCACTACAGGTGGCACTGGAACAGTTTTTAAAGTGTGGTGCTGAAAGGCATTTAACAAAACTAACCCTTGCTACCGCACCCCCAGCACGCATAGTTTCAGCACACTTGCTCACTACGTGCATGCTAACTCTAAGAGAACATGGGGCAATATATATGTAAAACTGTAATTACATTACAGATAAACTAATTAATCCTGCAACAAAACTGTAATAGCGGTTAGGAGATATATATATATATATATATATATATATATATATATATAAACACACCCCCCACACATTAATTGCAAGGTTTGGAACGCTCTTCATAATGTTAAAATGCCTCCAGGCTTTTCCACTCGTGTTGACGTCGTATTCCTATGACAGACAAGGACCAATCAGAACGCGAGACTTATGCGGTTCCGACCTGTGCGTCATGCCTCGTGTGTGGGTGGACACGGCGAGAGTAGCAGCCGCAGATGGGAGATGGTGCAGAAGAATAGGAATAAACATCATTAATGTTAACTAATAAACCATGAAATACAGTTCATGTGAACCGAGACCCACCTGTGCACCCGGACCTTCATTACATGTTCACTAGAGTAAGGACGTTACACCGAGCTTGTACAATACTGTAACTTATTCATTCTCTGCTGTTCTTTCAACCTTTTTCATAAGGAAATTGAATTAAATAAAACTTGAAAACGTGCGAGTTCTGTTATTATATGCATGTTAATTCCACGGCTCATTGCAGCCATGGTTTAAACGACACTACCTGTGGGGTGTCGAGTTGACCGATAATCAATAACATATTGTAGCGAAATAGGTTAACGCAGGTAGCCGCCTCACACAGGGCGAGGCAATCCACCCACACGGACACACGAATATATGGGATATATATACTAATATATATATATATATATATATATATATATATATATATATCATATATGTGATCACGTCACCTACCAGCCCTGCTGCTGCCTGCCCCTGTGCACGCTACACACACACACACACACACACACACACACAAGTCAATTTACACAAGTCTCGTTTATCACTGTACACACAGTGGTACACCGGTAGTTTGGCAACACCTCAAAAAAAGTAACTGGGCCTCACAGGTGTTGTCTATAATATTAAAACATAAAATCACCGTTACCTGGTTTTGTACTCATTTCCCCGGCGCGTTTTAGTTTGTTATATTTTAAATGGACTCGGTCGGTCTTGTTGATTGCGCCATGCCTGTTCATTTAACAAAGGGACTGCCAAACCCGTGCGTCGCAAATTAAGCTGTAATTAATACAAAAATAATGCAACTTACCTTTTTTTTTAATCTTCCATGCCTTACACACTGGTATCAATATCGTTTAACTAAACTAAAAAAAAAACACTCTGCACGGCTCAGTGTTTATCTAATCCTGTCTGAGAAACGACGCTATTTGTTTGAAATGCCAGGCCAGTTTTCCCAGATGTATTCTGTGGGCGTGCTCCTAACAGTGTCTCAGCCAAAACTCTGCAGAACTGAGGCTGCTGCATCTTACCAAGGATAATAAAAAGGAGCGGACAGTGTGGGCGGGGCTTAGATGGGAGCCCACACAGCCCAGTGTACCGAGTCTGCTGCGGAAAGGAATACTTTGAATGGGCGTTTCATTGACTGTAATGTATACAGGATTAATATATTCACTGCCATTCTTAGTTGTTCATTTGATTACATTACTAAAATATATGTATTTTAGCATCGGCTTTTACAGATGAGGCTTTGCGTACGTCCAACAAAATGAGGATTTCATTTAAATGGAAAACTCTGTGACTGATCTGAACTAAGTGGTTGGATGTTAAAGCATTGGAAGTTGCATTTAGAATAACATGACAGCCGCTAACATTTATTTACCAGTGATGTCTAACGTCCCCTGTATGTATCTAACATAGTTATATTGGATATTATAAATCACATATGAGAAATTAACCAATTAAAGAGCAGCATTTCCAAACATTCCTATATTTCTTGTCATGTGTGTAAATGTCGTCCCGTGCAAATGTGTTTATAAAAATGCACAACTGCAAAACACGTGGGGGGGGGGGGGGGGGGGGGGGGGGCGTAGGAATAGATTTTGCCTGAGGCAAAAATCTAATTTATGTCTAAAAAACCTGGATATGCTGTTTATGTTAAGGTGGTGATAGTTATCATCTTATAAAGCCTGAAGACTATAAATACAAACCGTAACGCGATATGAATAAGTAGGTGTGTATACCTTCATTGAGAGACCGTTTGGTTCACTGCTACTGAAGTTAATGCCAAGACTGATGACACTGATGCTACAATTGGAACTGGCAAGACTAGCGCTGCCACTCCTAGGACTGATAAGACTGGTGCTAACACTGCTGGGACTGGTAAGACTGGTGCCGACACTGCTGGGACTGGTAAGACTGGTGCCGACACTGCTGGGACTGGTAAGACTGGTGCCGACACTGCTGGGATGGTAAGACTGGTGCTGGCACTGCTGGGACTGGTGCTAACACTGCTGGAACTGGTAAGACTGGTGCTGGCACTACTGAGACTGGTAAGACTGGTGCTGACACTGCTGGGACTGGTAAGACGTGCTGACACTGCTAAGTGATGCTGATACTGTTAGAACTGGTAAGACTGGTGCTGACACTGATGGGACTGGTAAGACTGATGCTGATACTGCTAGAACTGGTGCTGACACTGGTGGGACTGGTAAGACTAGTGCTGACACTGGTGGGACTGGTAAGACTGGTGCTGACACTGCTGGGACTGGTAAGACTGGTGCTGACACTGCTGGGACTGGTAAGACTGGTGCTGACACTGCTGGGACTGGTAAGACTGGTGCCGACACTGCTTGGACTAGTAAGACTGGTGCTGGCACTGCTGAGACTGAAAAGACTGGTGCCGGCACTGCTGAGACTGGTAAGACTGGTGCTGACACTGCTGGGACTGGTAAGACTGGTGCTGGCACTGCTAGAACTGGTAAGACTGGTGCTGACACTGATAGAACTGGTAAGCCTGGTGCTGACACTGATGGGACTGGTAAGACTGGTGTTGACACTGCTTTTCAATGCTGTCAGAGAATTTTTAGTTTTGTACTTTGGGCGAGTCAAAAAAAGAAATGCAAGGCTTTATAGGTGTTTGATAACCAAATCAATACACAAGTTAGGTGGTCTGTGATGAGGTATTACCTTTCGAAGGTTTGGTGAATAAATATGAAACTGTTCTTGAGTTATTAAAATTAAACAGATAACAGGCTAGCATCTGGATAGCATCTATTTTTGTAAAGTTGATCCGGTTCTGCAGCCTTAAGTGTGTGTTGAAGTGTTCATGTGTATCCATGGCTACAGCACCAGTGGATCATGATGATGGATGTCTCTTGTGTCCTCTGGAAAGAGTGGGCATGTGGCAAAGTGCCCGCCCCTGTGTGTATTTTGTGTTGTGTGTTAAAGTTGGTGTATAGTCATTGGTAAACGGGATATAAACAGGTCTGTGTAACACAAGTGTTTAAAATGTATATTTGTATTTAGGCACAAGGATTGCAAAGCACTTCACGCGCAAGTAAAAAGTAATAATATGTGAGCACAGGGAATTGCACTTTATTAATTCACGTGCAGTTGCACCGCGACTCCAATTGAATGATTGATTAGCAATCGAGTCTCGGTACAGCTGCATAAAAGTGGCATGTTTTCACTCACTCTGGGTTGTGTGTTCGGTGAGTGGAGAACAGGATTGGAGACGGAGGTGGTGGTAATAATAATAATAATAATATTAGTAGTAGTTAAAAATATCAGCTCACCGTGTTTGTTTAGTTTTAGTCCGTTTTGTTTCATCTCTTTGTTTTGGCTACTAGTGCCATGTACTGTGTTTTGTTTGTCTTACAACCTTTTATTTTCTGTCTGTGCACTGTTAAATGCTGAGCGAGACCATTCGCTCGGCTTCACCAAACTCCACCTCTGTTGTTTATTTCCTGGTTCCTGGTTTCTGGTCTGAAGTCACCCACTGCAGCCATCTTTGTGACAGGGGACCACTGCGACATCACAGTGCTGAGTGGTCCTTGTGGTCCGGATTACAGTGACGTCACAGCACCAAGTGATCCTGACCCCTTCGCGGAAGCCTTACAAACTGAGACATCATTTGGAGACAAGACATACTAGACTGAAGGGTAATCCATTTTACTTTTTTGAAAGAAAACTTGAAGCATTACATCAGCAAAAAAAGTGCTATTAGCAAGCATTCCGTAGTGTCTTAAGGCTTCTTAAATGTCATTTACCAGCAGCAAATGATGTTTGTTTCTGTTATGCTTGGGGAAAGCTCTGCTATGCAGGATGGTGCCATTGCATTGTAAAATAAAGCGAGTTGCCGAATTTCAGAACTTGCCCCTGATGTGAAAGATCAAGTGTTGAATTGCATTAAGACAAGCCAATTCTATGCTATTCAATTTGAGACAACTGATATCCCTGCAGCTGCACAATTGTTTGTTTACGTTAGATCTGTGCCTAAAACATCATTTCTGGAAGAATTTGTTTTTTTGTCAACCCCTTCCAAATCGCACAACCGGTTAATAGATATTTGCAGTGGTAGATAATTTTGTTCACAAAGGTGGTATGAATTGGGATTTGCAGTGACAGAGCTCAATCCATGAAGGGAAAACATAGCAGTTTGGTTACACGAGTTCAGCAAGCAGATCCCCGTGCTAAATAGACACACTGCATGATCCACAGAGAAGCCCTGACCGCACAGAAAACGCACGACACTGAAGGCAGTTATGCAGCAAGCAGTGCAGGCAGGCCTAATCTGTTTTATAAAATCATAGCCATTAATGCACATTTATTTTTAGTTCTGTGCCAGGCATTAGTGCATTGGGCGTACCTTCGATTTGCAAAAATGTGTCTTCATAAGTGTGGACTCGCATGTATCTTTTGCGATCGGTTGAACCGAAACATAGTTTTAAGCTTATAGAATCTACTGTTTAGTTAGTGGTAGTAATAAGCAAACAGAAGCTGAGATGTGTGTCTTTTCGTTCACATAAAGTCAGAAATAAATAATAAATAAAGTAAATACAGTATAATTGTAAATCTCGAAAAACTACTCACTTCTAAATCTTTTGTAGTCATCTTTGTATTACTTTAGTATAAATACATGTTAATTTCGATTCACACGTTGTTTTTTCGGACTTTATGTGAACGAAAAGACACACATTTGCCCATTTTCCCATTGGAAATAGTGATATTTTGAAATATCACTGTCCTGGTCACAAAAGCAAAGTTTGTGGGGAATAATAGCCATGTTCTATACTTTTGAGGCATAAGCAATTAGGAAATAATACTTACTACCCAAGAACAAAAATTGTGTTACATAGTGTAATTAAACTCTTGCACTACTACACACATGCACACACGTCACGTTGCAGGCCTGAACCGTCGCTCGGGTACGTAGCGGCAATAATAGAAAAAAAAAAAAACTAAATGCCCCTTCACTTATTTATGCCAAATAAGCAACAAAATTATATTTTCAAAAAACGGTTTTTTTTTTTTTTTTTTTTTTTTTTTTTGAATGCAAGCAGTACGCACGACCAGCGACACAGTTCCGTTTCTTGCTTCCAAGGTAAGTTCGTAGAAGGAAACAACAAACACAACTACAGCTGAAAAATTCTTCTTTTCTAACGTGGCCAGAGGTACTCGGGGATTTCTCCTGGTCACCCCGAGTGCTATCTGGGTCTCAGCAGCAGTTCCAGACGCCAGCAGAAAAGTACATTAATAATAAACAAAAAAGACTATACCATAAAATGTCGACCGTCTACAGCAAACGTTTGGTTTACTGAAATATATTAGCCTCTTATACTTGCTAATAAAGTACAAAATATATCGTTCAGATAATATTTATTTTACTATAAAACTTTTCCTCACGTTGCGTCAGTTCCTTCTCTCTCCCTCTCGCACAAACCCAATCAAAATGCTAAGTCCCACCCCCAAATTCCACTGCCTGTTGGCTAATTGGTTCAGAGAGGAAATCTGTCCAATAGAATTGTGTTTAGGTGTAGCAAGCTAATAAATGTGATTCTGGTGCATTCTAACTATGTTACGAGAAATACAACATTTTTATTTAAAGGAATAGCGCAAATTTGCAGCAGGGCTACAGTTACTAAATAACCAAAAAAAGCCTTGCTTGGTTTTTGCAAGTGTAAAAATAAAAATTCTTCGACAGCATAGAAAATCTGTGTTTTTCCGCGTTACGCCGCAGCAAGCAGATTCCTTGGATCCCTGGGAATAAAACACAAAAAAGTTGCAATTGCAAATAGTCTGGTTGCTATTTGTTACAATGGGGAACATCAGATGTGAGTGTGATGTCACAATTTACGCTCCTGATTGGGCAGATTTTCAGGAAAAAGTGGGTGGGTTTTGTAATCAATAGTTGGCAACGCTGTGCAGAATGCAACCCTGTCATGTGACGGGTGATTGAGCCTGTAGTCGTTTCATAGACACATTGTGTTTTTCTCCAAACAGCTTATGATAATAAAGAAGACGAAGAACAGCAGTAATAACACATAACGACATTGTAAGTTTTTTTTGCAAGGCGTGGACGATAAAAACAAGTAAGTAACATTTTGTTGAAATTTAAGTTTAGTTGTTTGCGACGCACAGGTATATCAGACCCTTTGCTAATGAACACGGCATGGCGGCATCGACAAGACCGATTCAATTTAAAATGTAACAAATTAACTCAAAAAAGGCTTCGGGGAAATGAATCGAAAATAGTGTAACGATGTTCTTATGTTTTAATGTAGTTTGTTGACTGCCTCGTTGATCAGTGTAAACCTGTATGGCAGGGGGTCCCAATTTTTATTTATTTATTTATTTATTACCTAAGGCCCACGTGTTCAGCTGCATTAGGCACTGCGGCACACATTGGCACTCCTTGGGAAAATGTCAAATTATAAACATTTTATATGTTTAAACCTGTAACGTTTTAAAGAACTTAATCTAAACGGTCCTTTATTCATTTGAATACACACTGTGAAAGATGGAAATCACACCCAAAAAAAGAAAACATTGAAACACTAAGCTAAACGTACGTTTATCAAAACTTTAAATTAGGTATTTTTTATATAATTTAAAATTTTTGAAATGCTATTATTTTTCTTGGTCATCAAATAAGAAGAGTCTGTGTGGTCTAGTGGTTAACGTCCAGTGCTTGTAACCAGAAAAGTTACCGGTTCAAATCCCACCTCTCTGACTGAGCTTGTGTTCCATCCTGAGATGAGCCTGCATATAATGCACAGTTCACAGCCTACCTCTGTAAAGCACTTGGTTATAATAATAATATTTTATATACCCCTTTTCATAGTGTACCACCATTACAAAGATATAGAAGATAGGAGACTAGGATGTGTGAATTATGCATCGACGATAGAACACAAGGAGGTTAAGTGACTTGCTTGGGATCAAATCCACGAGTCAGTGGCTGAGCTGGGATTTGAACTGGGTACCTCCTGGTCACAAGTCTGTTTCTTTAACCACTGGACCACACAGCCTCCTTGGAATAATAAGACATGCACTTCTTTCTTGTTTGATGACCAAGAAAAATAACCATTTGTAAAATCTTAAATGGTGGTGGTCAAATATGAAAAGTGCTATTATTATTATTATTATTATTATTATTATTATTATTATTATTATTATTATTCATAAATACCTGCACAGGAATCACTTTGAGTAAAACCAGTACAACGTGCACAAAAACATAACTCTTAAATCCTAATTGCTGAACACTGTGTAACTAAAATGCCCGCGCTGAACGGTGATGTACAAAAATGAGGAATGCGCACAATAGTTATTTTTTTTGACACTACTCTGTACAGCCAAATACAACTTGGAAAATCACATTCAGTTGGCTGAAACCCCATACAAAAAAAGATTGCAAAGCGCTGCTACGCGACTTAACTGAAAGAAAACATGAAAATAAATCCGTCTGCAGCGAAATTTGAATGTCAAAATTGTATTATTATTTTCCAACAAAACAGATTCTAGTGTTATTTTAAGATGACTGTGAATGACCCAGTAATCAATAAAATAGCAGTATATCCAAACATTAATAAATCAATTAACCATATGTAACAAGATTTATCAGTTGGATTAATAACTTGATTTAATTAATTATGAAACATATATCAAAGTACTTTAAATATTAGTAGCTAATTAGTCACAACAATGTACTAATAGCATCAATGTAATTACAAAAGTTAGTATGAAAACATTTCTACAAGGAACAAACCCATTCCTCAAAACTCAGCCCACGGTGCACATGCATTCAAACTCCTGCGGCTGCCTTTTTTTGTTCTTTAAACTTTGTAAAATGTGTTCTTTGGTAGTGGATTTGACATATTGTAATGTTATGAATCCTGAACACACTGTTTACGTCTGCCAGCAGAGCAATCACATGATCGTAACACTGGCCTATTGTCAGAGCTCTCACTCTACATCCTGCCTACAGGTAGGCAATCTGTAAGCTCTGATTTGTGACTTTCTGCATTGATTCACAGTCCGCCAATAATGCCGTTACACTATTTGATTTTCACTGTTAGAAAATAAATAAATACATACATGGAATACCATTGCTCCCGCGGCCCCCCATTGGGAACTCCTGCAATAAGGTATTATCAGCATTGCTCCCCGCGGCCCCCCATTGGGAACTCCTGCAGTAAGGTATTATCGGTAGTTTGCCTGCACCTTGTAAAACAACTAGGCCCCAGATATGTTGCCAATGTTTGTGTACATCTTTAAAAATATGCAGCGCTTAAGTAAGTTTCTGGAGCATTGTCACCCATCATATTGTATAAACAAATCCTAAAAGTCAGAGGACAAGAGGACTTCTTACTGATGGGTTGTTTTAAAAAGAAAGTATTATAAAACACTAAACATCCTTGGGTTAATGAAAAAACAATCATAATGAAGTGATTCCTATTTACTGTTGTGGTTAGTTGTATGTATTTTATGGCAGAGTTGTGGGCATAAAGTTAATTTTTATAAATGTATGATTTAGTATAACTAATCTTTTGAAATGCGTTCAATCTGAAAAGCAGCCTGGAAAATCAAATGAAAATAAGGTAACAATGTTTTTATATTTAATCTAGTTTATTGACTGCCTGTATCAAAATCTGTTTTTGGCCCATGAGTGACATAGAGGGGTTACCCTTCTGTGAGAATCAACTTTGAAATAAGTAGCCCAAAGCTGTTTAACCCCTCAAATACCCCAGTTACTTATTCAGTTTGTGTTACATTTGCTGGATGTGAATAAGAAGCTGGCCAAATAAGAAGACAACTTCAACATTGCGTGAAAACACAAAAAACCAGGAGCCCTCTATATATTTTTAGGTACAGCTAGAGAAAGATGAGGAGTAAGGAGATGCATATTCAGCGCTAACTCAGCCATGGCACTGCTTGTTGCTTTATTTATATAAATTAAGATTTTGATGAGTGTCTGTAAAAATAAGTAAATAAAAAATCAGTGTACTAAATAACATGCAGACTACGAATATTAAACCATTTTAGTATTGAAAATAAAACATGACAATTTATATTAATAAATGCATTTCAGTTTCTACAACCACTTGATGAAAGTCAGTTACGCAGCCAACGATTTAAAGACTTATTTGCTGTTTTATTTCAAACTTTGTATCCATCTTTTTTTCTCATTATCCTGACTGGCAGTTTGAACCCAATGGTTTGTCAGAATACATTTTGAAATGAAAACAGATTTTGAAGCATTTTGATTTTAAAGATAAATAAAAGTAGGTATTGTAGAGGCATAAAACTAATGTAACTTCATAACCAGGGTGCTATTTGTCAAATTTCCAATGGGGTGGTGATAAAATAGACAAACAACAAAACATCCTGGCAAGCCTTGATACTTCTGTAGTGCACAATTTAAACAGTTAAGAAAATCCTAAGTTACTTATTTATTCTAAATCAACTGCTATATTTCTTTTAGGAATCTCACATCGTGCAAGATAAATGCAGTTAATATTTTTATGAATATGGTAGCAAAAGGCAATAACAAAAGCTACCTGCATTACAGAAACTAAAATAATGTGAAAACACACTTATGATAAGTACTTGCATTGTTGCACATAATCTCATTTATAACTGCACAGATTGTAACAAGAATAAATGGAACATTATACAACATACATATTTTAACATCTTATTCTGCACAAGTTAATTTTTGTTAATCTTGACCTCTTTTCCACTCTGCTTAATGGGTGACTCTGTGTGTAAAGCCGGGGACAGACAGGTGCGGCGCGCATGCATTTTGCTGCCTGTACCGCTACTGTTGCTTTCATATGGTGTTGGACAGATCAGCGCGGGACAATACCGCTGAGCGATACCGCTCAAATCGAATCGGTGGATTAACCAGTCACAGCCAAGTACTGACAACACGTGCTTACCAGGAAAAATCATGAATGAAACTGTTGTCTACGGAGGTGTCCAAGCATAAAAGGTCAGGCAAGTCTGTATTTTACGCATTGCCCCTGATAAGGATCCTTCATGCCTTTTTAAAATGATTATTTCTGTAGTTTACTACTATTTTTACTAAGTAACTGGCTGTAAAAGGATAGTGTTTTCTAACACTTTAGTAGTAGGCTACTTGCTATCAGCAATGTATTGTATGTTTCTTTGTTAAACTCAGATTGCTGATTTCACGCACCTTGTGACGGTGTGATCTAAGATACACACCATGACTGTGATATTTACCTGAAAGTATAAGAGGATGTGACAGAGACATTCTCTTTTAATATTGTCTGTTTCAAATAAGTAATGTAAACATATAAAAGAATAACAGATATTGTGAAAGTGGAAAGGCAAATATATCATTTAATTAAGAGACTAAACTGCACTTTGACATCATTCTCCTGTGTAAAAACAAAACTGGGGGGGGGGGGGGGGGGGGGGGGGGGGTTTGAAAACGGCCACCACAATTAATACTTTGTATTGAAGTGATGAAGTTTGGCATTCTGAATGTTTTGTGAATATTTTTAAAACATGTTTTGGTTTGCAATCTTGCCGGCAAGTTGGGAAGTGCATGCGCGAGCGAGCCGTACTGCTGGTTACGGACCGGAGCACGCTCATTGACAGGCAGTGTGGGGGGGAAGTGTTTCATTAGGTGGGGGTGTTAACTGTGATATCGCATTAATATGAGTGTGATATTCATGTATCATTAATTACCAAGTGGAAGAGTCCTCGCATTTAATATCCGTAAAACTTTAAATAATTGCCAAGTCTGAAGTAAACGCCTGTCTCCAATACACGCTGGGTCTGCTGGCAAATCTTGTAAATAAATAAGGGTCTCTGTCATTGCCATTGAAGCTGAGGAGGAGCTTGAGCGTAATGAAGTGACAGCGATCAAAGTGACTCTCAGGGTTAATAAATTCCAATAATAGAAACCATAATTTAAGATAGGCCTTCATGTAATGCGTATTTGTTTAATGCAGTTACGTTATTAAAAGTTTTGATAATTAAGCGTGCCGATAGTAGGCCAGATACAAACCTCTTGGTGTATTTTAACTTGTTTTGTTGTATTAACAGTGTACAAGTTTGAGGATAAACAATACATCATTTCTAATAATGATACTTATTGCTTTTATTGTTAAACATTTTAGAAGTTTGTATTGTTGTTGTTGTTGTTGTTGTTGTTGTTATTATTGTGCTGTAAGTGTAGCCTACATGTGTGTTTTCTGATATCTTGTGATGGAAGTTTGTCACTCAACTTCTGAAAGAGCCTCGGTGAGACAGTCAAACCTGAGAACGCACACAAGTGTTAGGAAACCTAGTAATGTTCTGATTTCGCAGTCAGTAAGCATAATATATACCTTGTAACCTACAGTTATTGTCAGCCAATCACAGAAGCTTAACTCAGTATACGTTGGATAGCAACAGCTTGGAAGATTAAGATGAGACCAATCATATGCAACAATAACAACTTATCTAAATTGCAAACATCCTAAAATTATACTTACTTAGAATAAGTCGGTGACATTTCTGTGAAGTGTCACAGGTGCAGCTTGCGGTTGCTAAATAAAGAGAACTTCCTCTTTCTAGCTAGTGTGGTGGAAGTTTACACTTTAAACTTCTGTAGGACAGAGACTCAGTGAACAGGCAAGATTGAGTAAATAAGTTTAATAGAATTATAATATAATTAACTAGAGAACGATCTCAACACGCAGCTGTTAGGAAACCGAGCAAAGTTCTGAGCTCCGCAGAGCTTGTAAGCATAATATATACCTTGTAACCTACAGTTATTGCGAGCCAATCACAGAAGCTTAACTCAATATTAGCAGATTAGCAGACTCGGAAGATTAACATGAGACCAATCATATCAACTTATTTAAATTACAAACCCCCCCTGAAACAAAAGAGGGTTGGTGACATTTCTTATGAAGTGCCACGGAAAGCTCCTGCTAGCATCTTATTCTATTAAAACAGTGACATTTCTTTGAAATTTCACTGATGTGGTTTGCGGTTGCCAACGGTTTCAGCTCATAGTATCTTTCCAACTGGTATATGAGCCACCTGCTTTTCAGCAGACGAAGAGAAGTAATAGGTTAGAAATAAAAGCATAATCAAATACAATTACTGTATTGTTACTTATTATGGTTCTAGCAAGCAGTTCTGATACCATGACCATCTCTGTCTTGTCACGTAGGCTTCTTGCAGTTACAGAAAGAGAAGAAAAGCATGACTATATTTGGGCATTCCTATCCTAACTTAAACCCTCTTCACTTAGCAATAACAGGATGTAGGTGAAGGTTAAAATGGGGAGAGAAGTGTCTAGACTACTAAAAGTGTATTTCATAATTTTAAACATTATAAGACTTCTTATTACATTGCTATGATCCCTTTTAAGTCACACAGGCTAAGCAAACTCATGTACAGACAGCTCAGAGGTTAGTACATAAATTGCATAAAATGTAATTTTCCCACCACACTAGTAGTCAGTATCTTTCAATCCCTTATATGGGCTCTTGCCCTGCAGCAAGAAAGAGGAAGTATGTACAATAACAATTACCAGTACATGATTGTAGCAGGGAGAGATCTGTGCTGACTCTGCTGGCGCGTTCACAGGGCTGCAGGAAGAGGGCGGCAGTCGTCCAACAACCGTCTGTGAGTCATGGCAATGACACGGGGAGGTGGGAAAGTGGGTGTGTGGACTTTCCCCCTCTCTGAATGGCTGAGAGGCGCGTCTTGGGAGATTGTTAGCCCTATAAATTAACGCTCTGTTGTTTCCTCAGGTCTGCCCTTTTAAACGCGCAGAGTGCGCGGAAACGCTGGTCCACGACTGAACGGAACGGAGGTTCAGAGCGAGACAGTGAGGGAGGGGAACCCTTGGGCAGATCCCTGAATAAGGATAGCTGAGCAGGCTAGGTAGCCGGCAGCTTAGGACGGTGATCTGGGTCACACGGGCAGCGGCGACCGGGATATTGATGCAAAGTGCAGCACCTTTTCTTTGTAGTTTTGTTATTGTTTTATTTTTCCTGTTTCTTTGTGCCTTCGATTTTTGCAGTATTGTTTTGAAGCACCTGCGAGTGCGTCTGAACTGTTTACCCTTGCTTGGTATTCCCGTGGTTCTGTTTACCATAGTTGGTAAGCAGACCACGGACCAACAGCGCCCTCTGCAGGCTAAAGAAACCCAGCGTGCCCCTGAAGTAAAACTGGGCACCTGTGTGGTGTTTTCAGTTACACCTGTCTGTCTCCTGGTCAGTGAATTACCCACACCCCTTCCACAATGATACATTATTATTATATGATACTTAAATCTTATAACCCGTAATAGCATTTAAACCTGAGCATGCAAACCCTAAACAATCATAGCAGTAGCAACATTGTAATTTTTCCACCACAGTCTACAGGGCCGTCTTTTAGTGGATTTAACTGAATAATAATAATAATAATAATAATAATAATAATGGTACATGTAATTCACTTTTTAAGTACAAATTTGTATTTCTGCTTGTTCATTTTCCAACGTTTTACATACCGTATCCTTGTTAACCAGTGCGTATAATAAGACTGTATACTTTTGCTTTATACTAGAGGGTGTACTGACAAATATAACTTTGTTCTAAAACAAAACTGTTATTTAGTTCCCATTGACACACAACATTTTAACAAAGTTGCTGGGATGTTTAAATTGAGTTACGATGTTGCTACGATGCTGTGTGTTAGCGGCTTCTCAATGACCACAGAAGCATGTGAAGCTAGTGATCTAATATAAACGTCGGTCTCAAATAATTGCCGGTCTCCAGTACGCGCCAGGTCTGCTGGCAAATGTTGTAAATAAACCAGAGGCGTTTTGATTGAAGTTTTACAGTGATTGTAATTAAGGCTGAGCGTGATGCATTGATTTATCTGTCATTTATTTACCGTTTGACAACAATCGCTGGACAAGTCTGTGCATTGTTGTTGTGTAAAGGGGTTTAAGCAAAGGAAGTTTTTGTTTTTTAATTTATAATCAGCAATTTATTTTTTGCATTAAGTTCTGTTTCCCTCGGGTCTGCCTCACTGAATCTGCATGAGATTGAGCTCACCTTCTCCCCCCTGCCTCGCCCCTTGTGAGTGTTTACTGATGGGACTGCATCTGTGCAGGAGTCTTACAGAGCAAGTTAAGAGCATTGTGCTAGAATTACAACTACTGCATCGACCGAGCTACAATGCCTTCCAATGTTTGTTTGGCAATTATTTTCTGAAGTAAGGTGGCAAGAAAGAAAATTAAATTTTTTTTTTTTAAAAAAATAAAAAAAGTAATGTTTGGGATATTTTGATAACACAACTAGTCTGTATGACCATTTAATGAGATGGCACCCTACAACATATTTTAAAAAATCTGCATTTATTCATTTGAACTACCCCTGAGTAAAAAATGAAGAAAAACAACCAAAATCGTTCCAAAAGTTGTGTCTTTGGTCAGAAGTATTAAGCATCCCGACAATGCCAGTCCCTAGTGAGCAGGCATTCAGTAATGCTGGGCAGATTGTACGAAAGTGCCAGTCATCGCTTACATTAAAACAAAATGTGGACACTACCATGTTCATTAACACAATTCAAACATAAGTGATGGACAACACTCTTGTTACTAAACTGTGGTGGACCGTGATAACATTTAAAGTTACAGTTGTCCCGCGTTATACCAGTGTAAAAACAGGGCTATTTGTACCCGTTATATCGCCACCCGCCAACTTCCCAAGCCAAGCAAACGTAAAAATAAGCATTGTAGTTTCCCTCATTCTAGCGCCAGCGAAATAATCATGATCAATTAAAACAACCAACAAAAAAGTTATGCAGTTAACCTTTTACTCGCTTTACTAATTAGTTATTAGCTGAACGCTAATACTAATGTCATCAACACTCCCGCTCCCAAAGCAAAACAGAAAGTACAACATGGTGAGTCGACCCTGCATTTAACACCAGAGCAAAAGAAAAAAACCTGCATGTATGCATCTGAAAATAAAGCAAGTCAGCAAAACATCGCAAATGATTTCTCACCTAAGTGAGGCATATACTGTTAATCAAAGGACAGTTGGAGACACTGTAATGGATAAAAACAAATGGCTTACCTTGATGGAACGGGTCGATTTGTTTAACCTAAAAAAGGCTTGATGCAGTCTAAAATAAGTGACTTTTATAAACCACAGTAAAAAAAAAAAAAAAAAAAAAAGTACGATAAGAGGTTTGTTTGTTTACGTGCAAGTTTTGCATAAGTGACTGCTGACTTAAACTAAAGCATCAGTTTTGTAAACCGCAGAATATATATTTTTTTACTTAAAAATAAAAGTGTACATTATTCAATTTTTAACTGTTTAAAACAGAATGAAGTATAAACTGTTCTTCAGAAGTAACCATGTATGTTTCATACAGATTTGGAAAAGATGATAAAATATCACTAGTAGACCTACTGTTGTGTTAACAACTAGTACTGTTTTTTTTGTTATTTATTTATTTTTAAATTAATGTTTTGTTAAAATGGGCTGGAGATACTGTAATTGTGTAACAAAAAATAAATAAAACGTTTGGATTTATTGCAAACATAGAAGGTTGTGTGTGTGTTTTTTTTTGCTGACCGTCACTACAATGCCACCCTGGCTTATTGCCCGTTTTTTTCTCATCCCTTACCAGGCAGTTTAAAGAAGGTTGATTTGTTACTTTGACTTGTTGTGGATTTAAACAACTTAATTTTTTTGTTTGTTTTTTTTGGGGGGGATTGTTGACCCCCAATTAGTACAAATCAACACACATAAGGTACAAAATAAATAAAAATGTAATCTATTTTAATTACTATATGCATAAACAGATGTAGTCCCTGTAATGTGCATAATAGTTTTTAAGCGTTGCTAGCAGTGGTGCACATGTATTGCTGCGATTTTCTTTCTTTTTTTACCCTTTCATAACATTGATAAATTGATGTGTTTGGGAGAACAATATACCAATGGTGAAAAATTAGGCATCACCCCAGCCTTAATTGTAATGCAGTTATGTCACCCTTATTGTAACCATGCTTTTGGGTCTAAAGGTGTAGTGCAGGGCTTCTCAAACTCAGTCATGGGGACCCCTTGTGTCTGCTGGTTTTCATTCCAACCAAGCTCTCAATGATTTAACTAGACCCTTAATTAAACTGATAATGTGCTTAGTTAGCCATTTCTGGTTGTTTTCAGCTCTTAAATAGTTGCAGTACAAGTTACTTATCAAATGTTACAGCTAACTTGAACTGTGCAACTGTTCAAGAGCTCTAATTAAGCACACTATCAGTTCAGTTAAGGGTATAGTTAAGAAACTGAGAGCTCGGTTGGAATGAAACCAGCAGCCGTAGGGGGTCCCAGGACCGAGTTTGAGAAGCCCTGGTGTAGTGGATTGACCCGGGGAGGGGCTAGTGATAAGGGTGGGAATATAAACCTGGAGAGAGCTCATTTGAGGAGAACACTGCAGAGAGCCTGGAGTGACTGAATAGATGTGTGTTCAGAGAAGTGCTGTATTGTTTATTCCTGTGTTTGTAAATCTGACAACATTTCTTCAATGGAGTTGCAATAAATCCTTACTTGTCATTTTAATCCTGACTTTGGACTGTTTCTTGCAACCTGCAATAGCCACTTGACCACAATACGTTTCACACCTGCATATAGATGACAGATGACTGTTTTTACTTAGTAGATTATGTGGGGTCATTACAGCTATGGCCAAAATTTTTGCTATAGAATTATGTTTTCATAGTTAAATTACATATTGCTTTGTAGTTTTCCAAAAATTGAAAAATGGCATTTCCAAATCAATGAAATACTGTACTACCATTATAGTTTCCAGTATACTTTTTGAGAAGATTTTGTAGTTTCTTAGATTGCATGTTAGTTAAATAAGATATCAAAATTATGTTCATATAGGTTTTCTAATATTCTATTAGGTGATGCAAATCTTTTTGGCCATATATGTACATTTATATTCAAGTACATAGTGTGGTACTGACAACTACTGTACCGCGCAGTGCATAACGCTTCTGTGTGTCCAGGTGCTGACTAGTGGCATCACACAGTGAAAATGCTCACTGGTGCCGCTCCTGTGTGTCCAGGTGCTGACTAGTGGCATCACACAGTGAAAATGCTCACTGGTGCCGCTCCTGTGTGTCCAGGTGCTGACTAGAGGCATCGCACAGTGAAAATGCCCAGTGGTGCCACGCCCGTCTGTTTGTCCCAGGCTTAACTCCGTGGGTAAAAGTTTGTCCTTGGGTTGTTTTAAAAAATTAAAAAAAAAACAAACAAAAAAAAACAACTGATTTTTAGATACTGTTTTCATTTCTTTTTCCGACAATACAAAATAACATTTTCAAATCTAGCCGCCGCTAGATTTCTGAGGATTATTGAGGAGTTTGGTAATAAAACATGTGATCAGGAGAGGAATTAACAGTGTGCATGTCTACAAAGAGGTATGTGAAAAATACAGCGAACAAGGGGTGGGGTTTGGCTGGAGATACAGTACTGAGTGTCTTGTTGTGATTCAATGCCTTTTAAACCTGTAAAATAAATTGGACCTGACGCGCCTGACCAGGGCTGAATAAATGGACCACTAAGGGTTAATATCAAAGGGAAAAAAATGTGGAAAATAAACATTTTGTGATTGGCAACTGCCAGTCCAGAAAGGTTTTCTTGACTAGTTTTGATGCGGTACAGTCCTGTGCAGATATTTTCTATTTTTATTTTGTCCTGTGGATACTCTCTAGCTTGTCGCAGCGTCCTTTGAAAGCCTCTTCCCAGTCAGAGATGCAGTTAAAATCTGCTTGAACTTGCCAGCTTGTATCCATCATTCTTCAATCCAGACTAGACAGGTACAATCCTCTGGTATTACAAAGTTATTATAAGAAATTATATGTCCCTTCAATGCTAAAGCCACCCCTACTATTCAGGCCAGATTTTGTCAGCCCCTAGAATGGCCTTAATGGCACTGTATCTAAATTAAATAAATACTCTTTTTTTCCAGCAGCTACTAAGCACAGTCTTGTGTGCTGCCATGGACAGTGTGAAGATGGAATCTGTCCAGATTAAAGAGGAGTTCCCTGAACTTGAACTTGTCCCCATTAGAGTGGAGTTCTCTGGGATGGCTTCCCTCCCCATTAAACAGGAGCTCTGTGAGGTGCAATGTGACAACAGTCAGCCAGAGGTCTCTGACATTAAAGCTGAGCACAATGAATTGGAGATCCCCCAGACAGAAGAATCCCTTCCTGTTAAACAAGAGGAGGTGCTAGAAATTGTCCATATTAAACGGGAGCCCCCTGAAGTAGAGTTTGATCACATGGAACCATGGAAGGAAGAATCTGAGGACTTGAAACCAAACATCCCTGAGGTGGAGCCTGTACCCCTGCGGGAGTGTAGTGTGGTGCTGGAGAGAATCTGTGTGACAGAGCAAGGGGCTGGAGAGAAAAGCTCTCCCAACAGCACACAAGCAGGTGGAAACGAAGACAGGCAGTCTCATTCAGAATGCAGTCTAGCAGGTGAGTGACTCCCATGAGCTGTGACATTTGTCAATGTAGGTTACGTGATATCCAGTGTGTGGATGAGAGGGAGGGAGGGAGCATGTAGATTACATTACTAGCTGTTTGTGTTTTCTGTACTACTCCAGCTAGGTTAAGATAGGATTCAATATTTGTGAACTTCAAATACAGATATGATGTTGCCATTGCTTTGGGGGTGGATATTATACAAAGAGGGAGAAACACTAAAGTACTGTATATCTTTGCTGTTCATATTTTCCAGGTTCCAGTCCAGCAGCTAAAGCGAGGGCAGGCTGTGGAGATTGTCCTGACTGTGGGAAAGCTTTCACCCAGTTAGGACATTTAAAAATACACCAGCGAATTCACAAAGAAGAGAAACCATATCGGTGCTCTGACTGTGGGAAGAGATTCAGTCGGTTATACAGCCTTGTTTCACACCAGCGAATTCACACAGGAGAGAAACCGTATCGGTGCTCTGACTGTGGGAAGAGTTTCAGTCAGTCAGGAGACATGAAAATACACCAGCGAATTCACACAGGAGAGAAACCGTATCGCTGCTCTATATGTAGGAAGAGATTCAATAAGACAGGCAGCCTTGTTTCACACCAGCGAATTCACACAGGAGAGAAACCATATCGCTGCTCTTACTGTGATAAGAGCTTCAGTCAGTCAGGAGACATGAAAATACACCAGCGAATTCACACAGGAGAGAAACCATATCGCTGCTCGGTCTGTGGGAAGAGTTTCAGACATTCGGGAAGCATGAAAAATCACCAGCGAATTCACACAGGAGAGAAACCGTATTGCTGCACTGACTGTGGGAAGAGTTTCAGAGATTCAGGAAGCATGAAAAATCACCAGCGAATTCACACAGGAGAGAAACCATATCACTGCTCTGACTGTGGGAAGAGATTTCGTCTGTCGGGAAACCTTGACATACACCAGCGAATTCACAGAGGCGAGAAACCGTATCACTGCTCCAACTGTGGTAAGAGTTTCATTCGGTCACAACACCTCAAAACACACCAGCAAACTCACACAGGAGAGAAACCGTATCGCTGCTCTCACTGTGGTAAGAGTTTCAGTCGGTCAGAGAGCCTTGTTTCACACCAGCGAACTCACACAGGAGAGAAACCGTATTACTGCTCTGACTGTGGAAAGAGTTTCAGTCTTTCGGGAGACCTTAAAAAACACCAGCGAATTCACACAGGAGAGAAACCACATCGCTGCTCTTACTGTGGGAAGAGTTTCATACAGTCTGGAGCCCTGAAAAGACACCAACAAATTCACACAGCAGAGAAACCGTATTGCTGCTTTGACTGTGGAAAGAGTTTCCATTTTAAACAATGCTTTCAAAAACACCAGCAAATTCACAGGGGAGAGGAACCGTAAAGACTATGTTCAATGGGACGTTTCACTCAGGAAGAAAAAAACGTTAGGCTTGCATTAGGAATCCCTGTGTAATTGTTGTTTTGTGTATCACTCTTTTAAAAGCATACATTTTTAACTGGTGAAAATGCTCTTCAACTGGCTTTGACTCTGATTGTGTCTGAAAGTGAGCGGTGATGCAGACACGTCACAAGAGGCTTCTCTGCTGTTAGTTTAACTCAGGCTGTCAGTGCAGTCAGTGCCCGGGAGCGGGAATGTGCAGAAAATTAAGAACATAAGAACATAAGAAAGTTTACAAACGAGAGGAGGCCATTCGGCCCATCTTGCTCGTTTGGTTGTTAGTAGCTTATTGATCCCAAAATCTCATCAAGCAGCTTCTTGAAGGATCCCAGGGTGTCAGCTTCAACAACATTACTGGGGAGTTGATTCCAGACCCTCACAATTCTCTGTGTAAAAAAGTGCCTCCTATTTTCTGTTCTGAATGCCCCTTTTTCTAAACTCCATTTGTGACCCCTGGTCCTTGTTTCTTTTTTCAGGCTGAAAAAGTCCCTTGCGTCGACACTGTCAATACCTTTTAGAATTTTGAATGCTTGAATTAGGTCGCCACGTAGTCTTCTTTGTTCAAGACTGAACAGATTCAATTCTTTTAGCCTGTCTGCATATGACATGCCTTTTAAGCCCGGAATAATTCTGGTCGCTCTTCTTTGCACTCTTTCTAGAGCAGCAATATCTTTTTTATAGCGAGGTGACCAGAACTGAACACAATATTCAAGATGAGGTCTTACTAGTGCATTGTACAGTTTTAACATTACTTCCCTTGATTTAAATTCAACACTTTTCACAATATATCCGAGCATCTTGTTGGCCTTTTTTATAGCTTCCCCACATTGTCTAGATGAAGACATTTCTGAGTCAACAAAAACTCCTAGGTCTTTTTCATAGATTCCTTCTCCAATTTCAATATCTCCCATATGATATTTATAATGTACATTTTTATTTCCTGCGTGCAGTACCTTACACTTTTCTCTATTAAATGTCATTTGCCATGTGTCTGCCCAGTTCTGAATCTTGTCTAGATCATTTTGAATGACCTTTGCTGCTGCAACAGTGTTTGCCACTCCTCCTACTTTTGTGTCGTCTGCAAATTTAACAAGTTTGCTTACTATACCAGAATCTAAATCATTAATGTAGATTAGGAATAGCAGAGGACCTAATACTGATCCCTGTGGTACACCGCTGGTTACCACACTCCATTCTGAGGTTTTTCCTCTAATCAGTACTTTCTGTTTTCTACATGTTAACCACTCCCTAATCCATGTACATGTGTTTCCTTGAATCCCAACTGCGTTCAGTTTGAGAATTAATCTTTTGTGCGGGACTTTGTCAAAAGCTTTCTGGAAATCTAAATAAACCATGTCATATGCTTTGCAATTATCCATTATCGATGTTGCATCCTCAAAAAAATCAAGCAAGTTAGTTAGACACGATCTCCCTTTCCTAAAACCATGTTGACTGTCTCCCAGTACCCTGTTACCATATAGGTAATTTTCCATTTTGGCTCTTATTATAGTTTCCATAAGTTTGCATATAATAGAAGTCAGGCTTACTGGTCTGTAGTTACCTGGTTCAGTTTTGTTTCCCTTTTTGTGGATCGGTATTACGTTTGCAATTTTCCAGTCTGTCGGTACCACCCCTGTGTCAAGAGACTGCTGCATGATCTTGGTTAGCGGTTTGTAAATTACTTCTTTCATTTCTTTGAGTACTACTGGGAGGATCTCATCCGGCCCAGGGGATTTGTTTATTTTAAGAGCTCCTAGTCCCTTTAACACTTCTGCCTCAGTTATGCTAAAGTTATTTAAAACTGGATAGGAACTGGATGACATGTGGGGCATGTTGTCAGTATCTTCCTTTGTAAAAACTTGTGAAAAGTAATCATTTAACATATTTGCTATTTTTTTTTCTTCCTCTACGATTTTGCCATTTGTATCTCTTAAACATTTAATCTCCTCTTTGAATGTTCTCTTGCTGTTGTAATATTGGAAAAACATTTTGGAATTGGTTTTAGCTCCCTTAGCAATGTTCATTTCTATTTCTCTCTTGGCCTTTCTAACTTCCTTTTTGACTTGCATTTGCAGTTCTGTGTACTCTTTCTGTGTACTTTCTTTTTGGTCCTTTTTTAATGCTCTGTAAAGTGCCTTTTTTCGCTGAATATTTTTTTTAATTGATCTATTAAACCATTTTGGCAATTTAGTTTTACATTTAGATTTGTCTACTTTAGGGATATAATTGTTTTGCGCCTCTAGTACTACGTTTTTGAAGAACAACCATCCTTCTTCTGTGGGTGTTTTCTCTATTTTACTCCAATCTACTTCTGTTAGTCTCTGTTTCATGCCTTCATAGTTTGCTTTTCTAAAATTGTAAACCTTAGCTTTAGTCTTTACTTTTGAGGATTTAAAAAACACTTCAAATGAGACCATGTTGTGGTCTGAGTTTGCCAGTGGTTCTCTGACCTCTGTTTTAGTTATTCTATCTTCGTTATTTGAAAAGACTAAATCAAGGCATGCCTCCCCTCTAGTGGGTGCCTTCACAAATTGTGTTAGGAAGCAGTCATTTGTCATTTCCACCATTTCTATTTCATCCTTCGCGCTACCCACCGGGTTTTCCCATTTTATTTGGGGGAAGTTGAAATCCCCCATTAGTATGGCTTCTCCTTTGCTACACACATTTCTAATGTCATTGTATAACAGATTATTGTGCTCACCGTCTGAATCTGGCGGTCTATAGCATGCTCCTATTATTATGCCTTTTGAATTTTTGTCTGTTATTCTGACCCATATTGATTCGGTTTTATTTTCTTTGTCCAGGTTTAACACCTGGGCTTCAAGACTGTTTCTTATGTATAGCGCTACCCCTCCTCCTCTTCTGTCCTGCCTGTCTTTCCTATACAGTGTATACCCACAAATATTATATTCGTCCCCATCACTCTCAGATAACCACGTTTCTGTAACACCTATCACATCATAGTTACCTGTTAGTGCAGTAGCTTCAAGTTCTAGAATTTTGTTTCTGATACTTCTAGCATTTAGATAAATACATTTAATGGTTGTCTTACCTGAGTTGTTGTTCTTGTTTTGATGCGGTCTCCCTTCTGTTTTTTTGTTGATTTCTCCCCCCTTCCTTTCTAGTTTAAATGCTTCCGAACCTGCTCGAGGATCTTTTCTCCAAGTAGACTAGTTCCCTTGTTATTTAAATGCAGTCCATCCCGTCTATACAGATAGTCCTCGTTGTAGAAAGTGGTCCAATGATCAAGATAGGTGAAGCCTTCCCGTGTGCACCACGTCTTCAACCATTGGTTTTGATTTATTATTTCCAGCTGTCCATATGGTCCTTTGCAAGGTGCGGGTAGTATACCAGAAAATACCACAGTTTTGGTTTTCTCTTTTAATTTCCTTCCTAGCTCTCTGAATTTGTTTTGCAGGGATTTTGGTCTGTCTCTTCCAATGTTGTTTGTACCGATGTGGACGACTACTACCGGGTCGTCTCCTGTTCGTTCTAGGAGCCTGTCCACGTTCTCAGTGATGTGCTTGACCGAGGCTCCCGGAAGGCAGCACACTGTTGTAGTAAGGGGGTCCAAACTGCGAACTGAACTTGCTGTGTTTCTCAATATGGAGTCCCCAACAATCATGACCTCCCTTCTTTTTACTGTCTTGTCACCACTGTCAATAGGGTCCTGGATGTTGTTCCTTTCATTCTCTTGTTGTTGGTTCTGCTCATCACAATTCTGAAGTGACTCAAATCTGTTGGTTGTTTTGATTTCTGGTGGTTGTGTTTGACGAAGTTTCTTTTTTTTCCCTGCTTCTGCCTACCTGAACCCAGCTGTTCTGACCTTCTATCTCCCTGGTGGCTTTCAGTCTGTTAGGGGTGATGCAGACTTCCATGAATTGTGGGTGTGCCAGTTCCTCAAGATCCTGTTGCTGTCTCACTTCTTCCAGCTCCATTTCTAGCATGCTTACTAGTTTATGCAAATCCTGGATCGCGCGGCACTTTACGCACACTTGGTTTAGCTCCGCTGGGTTTTCTCGGATTTCCCACATCAAGCAGGTGTCACAGATTACTGGCTTGAAGACCATGTTGAGGGTTTTTTTTTTTTTGAAGTTTAGTTTCTTCTGCAGCCGTCAACCTGCTTTCAAACTGCTTCGAAACTGCTCTGTACTTTTCCACGCCTGTACTTCTCCCACTCGCTGTCGCTTCCACTCGCTGTCGCTGGGAAGACTGCCTCGTTTAACTGCGTTGTTCTGCTGTGCTGTCGGCTCCTCCCCTCGCCCGTGTCTCAAAACGGCGCTGAATTTGAATCAGCTGCTCCGAGTTTCAGCTTGTTTGTTATCACAAAAACACACGCGGCTGCTGCTGTGTTTCCCCAATGTCCTCTGTTTTCTGATTAAAGCAATTCAAGATGCAATTTCTCCTTTCTGCTTCGAAACTGCTCTGTACTTTTCCACGCCTGTACTTCTCCCACTCGCTGTCGCTTCCACTCGCTGTCGCTGGGAAGACTGCCTCGTTTAACTGCGTTGTTCTGCTGTGCTGTCGGCTCCTCCCCTCGCCCGTGTCTCAAAACGGCGCTGAATTTGAATCAGCTGCTCCGAGTTTCAGCTTGTTTGTTATCACAAAAACACACGCGGCTGCTGCTGTGTTTCCCCAATGTCCTCTGTTTTCTGATTAAAGCAATTCAAGATGCAATTTCTCCTTTCTGCTTCGAAACTGCTCTGTACTTTTCCACGCTGTACTTCTCCCACTCGCTGTCGCTTCCACTCGCTGTCGCTGGGAAGACTGCCTCGTTTAACTGCGTTGTTCTGCTGTGCTGTCGGCTCCTCCCCTCGCCCGTGTCTCAAAACGGCGCTGAATTTGAATCAGCTGCTCCGAGTTTCAGCTTGTTTGTTATCAGAAAAACACACGCGGCTGCTGCTGTGTTTCCCCAATGTCCTCTGTTTTCTGATTAAAGCAATTCAAGATGCAATTTCTCCTTTCTGCTTCGAAACTGCTCTGTACTTTTCCACGCTGTACTTCTCCCACTCGCTGTCGCTTCCACTCGCTGTCGCTGGGAAGACTGCCTCGTTTAACTGCGTTGTTCTGCTGTGCTGTTGGCTCCTCCCCTCGCCCGTGTCTCAAAACGGCGCTGAATTTGAATCAGCTGCTCCGAGTTTCAGCTTGTTTGTTATCACAAAAACACACGCGGCTGCTGCTGTGTTTCCCCAATGTCCTCTGTTTTCTGATTAAAGCAATTCAAGATGCAATTTCTCCTTTCTGCTTCGAAACTGCTCTGTACTTTTCCACGCTGTACTTCTCCCACTCGCTGTCGCTTCCACTCGCTGTCGCTGGGAAGACTGCCTCGTTTAACTGCGTTGTTCTGCTGTGCTGTCGGCTCCTCCCCTCGCCCGTGTCTCAAAACGGCGCTGAATTTGAATCAGCTGCTCCGAGTTTCAGCTTGTTTGTTATCACAAAAACACACGCGGCTGCTGCTGTGTTTCCCCAATGTCCTCTGTTTTCTGATTAAAGCAATTCAAGATGCAATTTCTCCTTTCTGCTTCGAAACTGCTCTGTACTTTTCCACGCTGTACTTCTCCCACTCGCTGTCGCTTCCACTCGCTGTCGCTGGGAAGACTGCCTCGTTTAACTGCGTTGTTCTGCTGTGCTGTCGGCTCCTCCCCTCGCCCGTGTCTCAAAACGGCGCTGAATTTGAATCAGCTGCTCCGAGTTTCAGCTTGTTTGTTATCACAAAAACACACGCGGCTGCTGCTGTGTTTCCCCAATGTCCTCTGTTTTCTGATTAAAGCAATTCAAGATGCAATTTCTCCTTTCTGCTTCGAAACTGCTCTGTACTTTTCCACGCTGTACTTCTCCCACTCGCTGTCGCTTCCACTCGCTGTCGCTGGGAAGACTGCCTCGTTTAACTGCGTTGTTCTGCTGTGCTGTCGGCTCCTCCCCTCGCCCGTGTCTCAAAACGGCGCTGAATTTGAATCAGCTGCTCCGAGTTTCAGCTTGTTTGTTATCACAAAAACACACGCGGCTGCTGCTGTGTTTCCCCAATGTCCTCTGTTTTCTGATTAAAGCAATTCAAGATGCAATTTCTCCTTTCTGCTTCGAAACTGCTCTGTACTTTTCCACGCTGTACTTCTCCCACTCGCTGTCGCTTCCACTCGCTGTCGCTGGGAAGACTGCCTCGTTTAACTGCGTTGTTCTGCTGTGCTGTCGGCTCCTCCCCTCGCCCGTGTCTCAAAACGGCGCTGAATTTGAATCAGCTGCTCCGAGTTTCAGCTTGTTTGTTATCACAAAAACACACGCGGCTGCTGCTGTGTTTCCCCAATGTCCTCTGTTTTCTGATTAAAGCAATTCAAGATGCAATTTCTCCTTTCTGCTTCGAAACTGCTCTGTACTTTTCCACGCTGTACTTCTCCCACTCGCTGTCGCTTCCACTCGCTGTCGCTGGGAAGACTGCCTCGTTTAACTGCGTTGTTCTGCTGTGCTGTCGGCTCCTCCCCTCGCCCGTGTCTCAAAACGGCGCTGAATTTGAATCAGCTGCTCCGAGTTTCAGCTTGTTTGTTATCACAAAAACACACGCGGCTGCTGCTGTGTTTCCCCAATGTCCTCTGTTTTCTGATTAAAGCAATTCAAGATGCAATTTCTCCTTTCTGCTTCGAAACTGCTCTGTACTTTTCCACGCTGTACTTCTCCCACTCGCTGTCGCTTCCACTCGCTGTCGCTGTTCTGCACCTCATCTGATGGACAAGTCTAGAGAAATTGATAACTCAGTGTGGGAAATGAGTTTTCATTTAAACTTCATTAACTTGAAAGTAAATAAATTGATGGGAACAAGTATCCCGACACCGGTATGCATCCCAGAGACAAGACTGCACCGTCCTTACTGGGAAACGCCTGCAGGATTTGTCTTGTAAATTCATCACGATTCTAAAACTAATGTAAAATGGTAGTGTCCCATGGCTGTGTTATGACATGAATTAGTGAATATTGCGCAACATGTATATTTGCAATGTGAGTACAAAGTGAGTTAATGATGTGTGGTGGGAAAATTACATCTCATGCAATCTCTGTACTAACCTCTGAGCTGTTTGTTCATGTGTTTGCTTAGCCTGTGTGACTTAAAAAGGGATCATACCAATGTAATAAGAAGTTTGAAGTTTATTTAGTATTAAGTTTAGAATTAAAAAATAAACTGTTATAGTCTAGACGTTTGTCTTCCTCTTTCAGCCTTCACCACACATCCTGTTATTGCTAAGTGAAGAGGGTTTAAGGTAGACTGAAAATGCCCATATATAGTCATGCTTTAAAGTAACTGCAAGAAAGCCTACGTGACAGACAGAGATTGGTGCCAGGAGGAACAAAACGTGCTCGCTAAAGCCATAATAAGTTAATTATAAGTAGTTATAATACAGTGGCTTGCGAAAGTATTGACCCCCCTTGGCATTTTTCCTATTTTGTTGCCTTACAACCTGGAATTAAAATTGATTTTTTTGGGGGGTTTGTATCATTTGATTTACACAACATGCCTACCACTTTGAAGATGCAAAATATTTTTTATTGTGAAACAAACAAGAAATAAGACAAAAAAACTGAAAACTTGAGCGTGCATAAGTATCCCCCCCCCAAAAAAAGTCAATACTTTGTAGAGCCACCTTTTGCAGCAATTACAGCTGCAAGTCTCTTGGGGTATGTATCTATAAGCTTGGCACATCTATCCACTGGGATTTTTGCCCATTCTTCAAGGTAAAACTGCTCCAGCTCCTTCAAGTTGGATGGGTTCCGCTAGTGTACAGCAATCCTTAAGTCATACCACAGATTCTCAATTGAATTGAGGTCTGGGCTTTGACTAGGCCATTCCAAGACATTTAAATGTTTCCCCTTAACCACTCGAGTGTTGCTTTAGCAGTATTCTTAGGGTCATTGTCCTGCTGGAAGGTGAACCTCCGTCCCAGTCTCAAATCTCTGGAAGACTGAAACAGGTTTCCCTGAAGATTTTCCCTGTATTTAGCCCCATCCATCATTCCTTCAATTCTGACCAGTTTCCCAGTCCCTGCCGATGAAAAACATCCCCACAGCATGATGCTGCCACCACCATGCTTCACTGTGGGGATGGTGTTCTCTGGGTGATGAAAGGTGTTGGGTTTGCGCCAGACATAGCGTTTTCCTTGATGGCCAAAAAGCTCAATTTTAGTCTCATCTGACCAGAGTACCTTCTTCCATATGTTTGGGGAGTCTCCCACATGCCTTTTGGCGAACACCAAACGTGTTTGCTTGTTTTTTTCTTTAAGCAATGGCTTTTTTCTGGCCACTCTTCTGTAAAGCCCAGCACTGTGGAGTGTATGGCTTAAAGTGGTCCTATGGACAGATACTCCAATATCCGCAGTGGAGCTTTGCAGCTCCTTCAGGGTTATCTTTAGTCTCTTTGTTGCCTCTCTGATTAATGCCCGCCTTGCCTGGTCCGTGAGTTTTGGTGGGCGGCCCTCTCTTGCCAGGTTTGTTGTGGTGCCGTATTCTTTCCATTTTTTAATAATGGCTTTAATGGTGCTCCGTGGGATGTTCAAAGTTTCGGATATTTTTTTATAACCCAACCCTGATCTGTACTTCTCCACAACTGTATCCCTGACCTGTTTGGAGAGCTCCTTGGTCTTCATGGTGCCGCTTGCATGGTGGTGCCCCTTGCTTAGTGGTGTTGCAGACTCTGGGGCCTTTCAGAACAGGTGTATATATACTGAGATCATGTGACAGATCATGTGTCACTTGGATTGCGCACAGGTGGACTTTATTTAACAAATTATGTGACTTCTGAAGGTAATTGGTTGCACCAGATCTTATTTAGAGGCTTAATAGCAAAGGGGGTGAATACATATGCACGCACCACTTTTCCGTTATTTATAAGTTATTTTTTTCATTTCACTTCACCAATTTGGACTATTTTGTGTGTGTCCATTACATGAAATCCAAATAAAAATCCATTTTAATTCCAGGTTGTAAGGCAACAAAATAGGAAAAATTCCAAGGGGGGTCAATACTTTTGCAAGCCACTGTATTAGTTATATGATGTGTTGTTATTGTATAATTTGATAGGCCACTTTAATGTTGCTAGTGCTATGATTGTTTAGGGTTTCAATGCTCAGGTTTAGGTATAATATAATAATAATAATAATAATAATAATAATAATAATAATAATAATAATAATAATAACGTATTATTATCTGTAGTTGTTTGTGAACATACTTCCTCTTTCTTGCTGAAGGACGAGGTGGCCCTTATAAGGGATGGAAAGATATTGACTACTAGCTAGAAAGAGGAAGTTCTATTTTCTTTAGCAACCGCAAGCTTCTTCCGTGGCACATCACAGAAATGTCACAGACTTACTTTTTATTTTAGGATGTTTGCAGTTTAAATAAGTTGTTGTTGTATATGATTGGTCTCCAAGTTGTTGCTATGCACGAATATTAAGTTGAGCTTCTGTGATTGGCTCGCAATAACTGTAGGTTACAAGGTATATATTGTGCTTACAGGCTCTGTGTAGTCAGAACATTGCTCGGTTTCCTAACACCTGCGTGTGTTGAGAGTGTTCTCGGGTTTGCAGACCATTAAACTTGTTTACTCAATCTTGTCTGTTCTGCTGAGTCTCTCTTACAGGAGTTGATATTAAAACTTCCACGACAGATGTGACTGCATTTCTGGAAAGACTTAATAAACAATCAATCAGTGTGTCTCAAGACACTTGTGACGATAAGTTGCTTTTGAAAAGACTGAATAAAACATTTTAATTTAAGTTTGATGATGATGAGTTATCGGGTTACAAAACAGTACTGTATCTGTTGTGAACGACTCGTTGTCAATAAGGTGTTCTTTTAAGTTCCTGTTCCTTTGGCCGGAGCTTTTACAATTGGAAAAAAATCAGTTCCACCACAAGGATGTTCCCTTTGGCGAAGTGTTCTCTTAGGAGGTGTTCCAATACACAGGGAATATTGTTTAAGAAATTCTATTTATTTATTTCAGTATTTATCAGATGCTTTTATCCAAAGCAACTTAATTAAACAAAATATAAAAGTGTATAAGTTAAAAGCACTTAAAATGTAAAACAAAGGCATGTATACAAAATAAATCTAAATAAAAGAAAATAGAAAAAGATGTGAGTAGGAATTTACAAATAAAGGTTGAATAAGTGGGTTTTAAGCTGGGGAGGTGCAAAGCGAGCAGGGCGTGAGAAGACGGGACAGAAGGAATTAAGAGGTGAACGAGGAAGAAGGAGTCCTGGTAGCAGAGTCAGCTGAAAGCAGGGACATGATTCAATAGGAAGACGTGAGGGAGCAGAGGAAGGAAAGTTTGAGGAAAAAGAGGGGGTAGAAATAGAGGGTAGAGAGGGTAGAAGTGAAAAGGAGATAAAGTGATCACAGGAGAAGAAGGGGTAATTGTAAAGGATGGGAGAGAACAGCCTAGAGAAAATCAGGTCCAGTTGACGACCAGCAATATGAGTCGGAGGTGATTGGAGAAAGTTGAAAAGAAAAATAACTTAAAAAAATTTACAGGAATAGCGGGAGAGAGAGGAAAGGAAGAAATCATGTTCATCAAGGTGAGTAGGAGGACCACAAGAATGGAGAACTGTGAGAAGCAGATGACAGGGACCGTACAATTCCATGGCATGAAATATTGAAAGTATTGACGAGAGGGCATTATCTATTATTTACTATTGAAGGCCTTATCTATGTTCCTTCAATAGTAAAGCCACCCCTGATATTAAGGCTAGAGTTTGTTGATCTTTAATGGCCTTAGTAGTACTGTAATAAATAAATGGGTTTTGTTTTTTTGTCAGCAGCTACTAAACAGAATCCTGTGTGCTGCCGTGGAGAGTGAAGATGGAAACAGTCCAGATTAAAGAGGAGTTCCCTGAACTTGAACTTGTTCCCTTTACAGTGGAGTTCTTTGGGCTGGCTTCCCTCCCCATTAAACTGGAGCTCTGTGAGATGCAATATGACAGTAGTCAGCCAGAGGTCTCTGAGATTAAAGCTGAGCACAATGAATTGGAGATCCCCCAGACAGGAGAACCCCTTCCTGTTAAACAAGAAGAGGTGCTGGAAATTGTCCGTATTAAACAGGAGCCCACTGAACTAGAGTTTGACCACATGGAACCAGGGAAGGAAGAATGTGAGGACTTCAAACCAAACATCCCTGAGCTGGAGTCCTTACGCCTGCGGGAGTGTAGCATGGTGCTGGAGAGAATCTGAGAGAGCAAGGCGCTGGAGAGGAAAGCTTTCCCAACAGCATGCAAGGAGGAGGGAAGGAAGACAGGCGGTCACATTCAGAATGCAATCTAGCAGATGAGACCCACTAGCTGTGACTGTCATTCTAGATTGCATGATATCCAGTGTTGTTGAGAGGGAAAGACTGTAGGTTACATTACTAGCCATTTATTTTTCCTGTAGCACTCCAACCAGTTCAAGATAGGACCCAACAGCACCCTGTTTTTTTCTAGGCGCTAATATTGCTCCTATACCAAACTTACAAGAAAACTGTATGATGTGCTGTTTATGAGTCATATGCTAAAAACAACAACAAAAAAAATAACAAGGCAGTTTGGGTATTGAATATCTGAAAGTCTGTTTGATTTGATTGTGGCTGGATTTACCAAAAGTAGCTGGTTATGTTGGTTGTAAATAACCTTGTGTTACACAAGGTTATTTGTTTTTTTTTCATTTATTTATTTTTTCTCTCTGCTTGCCAAATCAGTCTGAAGCAGTTTATTAATTAATTATTAATTTATAGATACAGACAATAAATCTACTCACTACCAAACCACGCCCCGGTCTTGAGCTGTCCTTACAAAGGTAACATGAAATTCTGCTGTCAGGACACTGCACTCTGATTGGCTAACATATTATTGTTAATAAAACATTGAATAATCCTCATCCAACACTGAAACCCTAACCTTAAGGTGTGAGTATCCTATGCTACAGCCATTACACATCTAAGGTAGTTCATGTTTTGTAGTGAATAAGCGTTTTTGTTACTTAAAAAAAAAAAAAAAAAAAAAAAAAGGGACCGGAGATGCCGACTTCCTCAGTTGTCAGTGGCAATTTCTTTATATTTTATCTTTAATTATATCTTTGTTGTATTATACTTTTTAATTTGCTTTATATTTTACTGTTTACATTTTTTTTCTGGGTTTTTTGTGGTTTTTTGAGGCAGTTAACACAGCGCTTTCTCCAGTTTCACCTGATGAAAATGCAGCCAAAACAAAGTGAAGAGACAAGCTAGGGTAATGTAACAGTTAATCATTAAACAGTTTTAGATACTGTGAGGATAGTACTGTATCAACAAGACCAATACAGTACACCTAAATGGAAGCCTACATATTTCAAAACAGTCGGTGGACAAGGGGTGGAGTGGGCCAAAATAAAATAATGAGATATGCGTCACACGCGTTTAACCGTCACTGAAGTCAAAGTTGTATAGGGTCGAATGCGTGAGTGCTGACTGTATAATAAGCAGGTGTTTTTGTTGTGTGTGTTTGTGTGTGCGTGTGTGTGTGTATGTATATATATATATATATATATATATATATATATATATATATATATATATATATATATATATATATATACAGGCACCTCCAAAATTATTGCCACCCTTGATAAAGATGAGCTGTATAAAATAAACAACACAGGTAATGAGCTATATTGTAATTTTCCAACATGTGGAGTATATTATACTTTATTAATGATTCAAGGGAATCAACCAAAACTACACGTTTCTCAAATTATACATTTAGTTCCAAAAAAAGTAAGTGTCACAGTTATTGGCACCCTTGTTTTCTGTACTTTGTGCACCCTCCCCTTGTAAGGATAACAGCACTGAGTCTTTTTCTGTCATTTTTTTATGAGATTGGAGAACACATAGGACGAGATCTTAGGCTGTTCTTAAGAACATAAGAAAGTTTACAAAAACAAACCATATTGATTCGGCTTTATTTTCTTTGTCCGGATTTAACACCTGGGCTTCAAGACTGCTTTTTATGTATAGTGCTACCCCATCACTCTCAGACAACCAAGTTTCTGTAACACCTACCACATCATAGTTACTTGTTAGTGCAGTAGCTTCAAGTTCTAAAATTTTGTTTCAGATACTTCTAGCATTTAGATAAATACATTTAATGGATGTCTTACCTGAGATGTTGTCCTTGTTTTGATGCAGTCTCCCTTCTGTTTTTTTTTGTTGATTTCTCCCCTCTGGTTTAAATGCTTCTGAACCTGCTGGAGGATCTTTTCTCCAAGTAGACTGGTTCCCTTTTTATTTAAGTGCAGTCCGTCCCATCTATACAGATAGTCCTCGTTGTAGAATGTGGTGCAATGATCAAGATAGGTGAAGCCTTCCTGTGTGCACCATGTCTTCAGCCATGCGTTTTATATTAATTATTTCCAGCTGTTCATATGGTCCTTTGGAAGGTGCCAGCAGTATCCCAGAAAATACCACAGTTTTGGGCTTGTTTTTTAATTTCCTTCCTAGCTCTCCCTGATTTGGTTTTGCAGGGATTTTGGTCTGTCTCTTCCAATGTTGTTTGTACCGATGTGGACGACTACTACTGGGTCATCTCCAGTTTGTTCTAGTAGCCTGTCCACGTTCTTAGTGATGTGCATGACAGAGGCTCCTGGAAGGCAGCACACTGTTGTAGTAAGGGGGCCCAAACTGCGAACTGAACTTGCTGTGTTTCTCAATATGGAGTCCCCAACAATCATGACCTCCCTTCTTTTTGCTGTCTGGTCACCAGTGTTAATAGGGTGGTGACCAGACAGCAAAGAGTATCTTCCATACAGAATCTTTCCATATCCTTGATATCCTTCGGTCTGCGCTTATGGACTGCTCTGTTCAATTCAAACCACAGGTTTTCAATGGGATTCAAGTTCGGAGACTGAGATGGCCATTGCAAAATGCTGATTTTTTTTGGTCAATTAACCATTTCTTTGTGGATTTTGATGTGTGCTTGGGGTCATTGTCTTGCTGGAAGATTCACTTGTGGCCAAGGTTCAGCCTTCTGGCAGAGGCAACCAGGTTTTTGGCTAAAATGTCCTGGTACTTGGTAGAGTTCATGATACCGGTGACCTTAACAAGGGCCCCAGGACCAGTGTAAGCAAAACAGCCAAATAACAACAAAGATCCACCACCATATTTTACAGTAGGTATGAGGTTCTTTTCTGCATATGCATCCTTCTTTCGATGCCAAACCCACCGCTGGTGTGCGTGGCCAAAGAGCTCTATTTTTGTCTCATCTGACCATAGCACCCTGTTCCAATCCAAGTGCCAGTGCCATTTAGCAAACTCCAGGTGCTTACATTTGTTGGTTTCTCTCAATAAAGGCTTTTTTTTCTTTCAACATTCCAAATTGGCTACTGGCATGGTGGTGGCGTCTAATTGTAGATTTGGAGACTTGGTGACCCCAAGATGCAACTAAGTTCTGTAATTCTCCAACTGTGGCCCTTGGATTCTTCTTTGGCTCCCGAACCATCTTCTTCACCGTGCGTGGGGGGGAGATGCACTGGCTTCCCTTACCAGGCAGATTTACCACTGTTTCACTGTTTTTGAACTTCTTAATTATTGCCCTAATAGTGGTAAGTAGTTGTCACAAAGACAGCTGCAGTGGGTGACGTCAGACCAGAAACCAGGAACCAGGAAATAAACAACAGAGAGGTGAAACAAAACGGACTAACACTAAACAAACACGGTGAGCTGATATTTTTAACTACTATTATTATTATTGTTATTATTATTATTATTACCTCCTTCTAACCCGTTCTCCACTCTCCAAACACACAACCCAGAGTGAGTGAAAACATGCAGCTTTTATGCAGTTGTACCGAGACTCTATTGCTAATCAATCATTCAGTTGGAGTCGCGGTACAACTGCACATAAATTAATAAAGTGCAATTCCCCATGCTCACATATTATTACTTTTTACTTGCACGTGAAGTGCTGTGCAATCCTTGTGCCTAAATACAAATATACATTTTAAACACTTGTGTTACACAGACCTGTTTATATCCTGTGTACCAATGACTATATACCAACCTTAACACACAACACAAAATACACACAGGGGTGGGCACTTTGCCACTGTTCCCTAGGCAGCAACCAACATGGAACTGTGTTACAATATGACTTGCTGTTTTGTAGTTCTTCTCTTGCAGAGGTGCAGAAGTTGTTACATGACGTGTGTTCATGGAAACAAACAAGAACAATGGGTATACAAGACACAAACCCAACTATACAGAACTGACAAAGCAGAGGTTGTTGGTGCTGCTCCTCTGACAAAAACAAAAGACGACCTTTCATAATGGAACTTATGAAAATAACTGAACATGCTACGACCCCAACCAGAGCATGACTTGTGTAGTGCCTATGACTATGTAAGCCTGACAATGGACTGAGCCGTGGTATGGACTGACTTACAAATAAGACTACCACCAGGAGGATATTATGCCAGGAGCAAGACACTCTTGACGACATGACACATGGAGCCAGTGGTTATGGCTCCACAGGAATACATACTAATTGAGTTTGTTTGTATTACAGGAACTCCAAGATGTACCCTAACCTATTTTGTGTTCACAGGGCAGTGACCGAAATGGGCCCCTGCGAAGAACTCGAAAAAGAACCAATCCCACAATGGTTTGGTATGATAAGGGAATAGTCCCTCAAATGAAAATTGTACTAAAATAGACCGAAAGAGAAAACGAAACCCATGCAACACCCACTAACTGTACACTATAAACATAATTCAACTACAATTAAACCAAAGTCTTGAAAAATACATACAACAAAGTACAATTGCTTCAATAAGTAGAACACGTAAACATACTGTCTGAATTATCGGGATGGTTTGGGGCAGCCCAATCTACCAAGAATGGAATATACGCTGAATTGTCATTGTAATGTATATATACTTACAATGTGACTATGGCACTCTACCTCCTCAATGCTGTTTCCACTTAAAAACCATTTTGTGAAAAGGTTTGAACAAATGACACATTGGTGCATCACCTCTGACTGTACACACACATCTATAGGAGCAAGAACATGTGAAACAAATGTCTCTTATTGTATATATGTGAACCACACAGTCACACTGGGGTCCAGAATAATACATCCATTATGGCTGGCAAAAATAGACCGCAAGAAGTCCAGCAGAAGAACATGCATGTATGGCTCAGGACATTGCAAAAATTGTCAAAACCTGGAGCTCGAGTCGCGAATGGGGTTTTGGTTTGGAGTTGATAATGATTCTGTTTACGTTTTGCTATATGAAATGTGCCACGAGGCGCCAATGATGTGAACTGTGTATTACTCAAGGAGTAAGGTCAGTATTAATGATTTAAAAGAAGAGGATACCTCAAGACAAGTACTGGTGACCTCTGTCTTGAGGTATAGAAGATGGAGAACAAGAAAAAGGAAGAAGGTATGGCCCTTTGACTTGTACTGCCAATTTGCTTTTCTGGCTCACTGCACATGTGCAATGAGGAGAGTAAGAACAGAGGATGGAAAGATACCAGCAATTGACTTGTGTTTGACTTGTACAAAGAGCAAGAACAATGGAAAATTACAAAGTGTGGAATGTGTGCAGAACTGTTCTGGTTAAATAAAAGATTGTGGCAAAGTGCCCTGCCCCTGGGCTATTTATTTATGTTTATGTAGTTCATGTTTTGTAGTGAATAAGCGTTTTTGTTACTTAAAAAAAAAAAAAAAAAAAAAGTGACCGGAGATGCCGACTTCCTCAGTTGTCAGTGGCAATTTCTTTATATTTTATCTTTAATTATATCTTTGTTGTATTATACTTTTTAATTTGCTTTATATTTTACTGTTTACATTTTTTTTCTGGGTTTTTTGTGGTTTTTTGAGGCAGTTAACACAGCGCTTTCTCCAGTTTCACCTGATGAAAATGCAGCCAAAACAAAGTGAATGAGACAAGCTAGGGTAATGTAACAGTTAATCATTAAACAGTTTTAGATACTGTGAGGATAGTACTGTATCAACAAGACCAATACAGTACACCTAAATGGAAGCCTACATATTTCAAAACAGTCGGTGGACAAGGGGTGGAGTGGGCCAAAATAAAAATGCGTCACACGCGTTTAACCGTCACTGAAGTCAAAGTTGTATAGGGTCGAATGCGTGAGTGCTGACTGTATAATAAGCAGGTGTTTTTGTTGTGTGTGTTTGTGTGTGCGTGTGTGTGTATATATATATATATATATATATATATATATATATATATATATATATATATATATATATATATATATGCACCTCCAAAATTATTGCCACCCTTGAGCAAAAGAAGAGCTGTATAAAATAAACAACACAGGTAATGAGCTATATTGTAATTTTCCAACATGTGGAATATATTGTACTTTATTAATGATTCAAGGGAATCAACCAAAATTACACATTTCTCAAATTATAAATTTATTTCCAAAAAAATTAAGTGTCACAGTTATTGGCACCCTTGTTTTCTGTACTTTGTGCACCCTCCCCTTGTAAGGATAACAGCACTGAGTCTTTTTCTGTCATTTTTTTATGAGATTGGAGAACACATAGGACGAGATCTTAGGCTGTTCTTAAGAACATAAGAAAGTTTACAAAATATTGATTCGGCTTTATTTTCTTTGTCCGGATTTAACACCTGGGCTTCAATTATGTATATTGCTACCCCATCACTCTCAGACAACCAAGTTTCTGTAACACCTATCACATCATAGTTACTTGTTAGTGCAGTAGCTTCAAGTTCTAAAATTTTGTTTCTGATACTTCTAGCATTTAGATAAATACATTTAATGGTTGTCTTACCTGAGATGTTGTCCTTGTTTTGATGCAGTCTCCCTTCTGTTTTTTTTGTTGATTTCTCCCCCCTTCCTTTCTGGTTTAAATGCTTCTGAACCTGCTGGAGGATCTTTTCTCCAAGTAGACTGGTTCCCTTTTTATTTAAGTGCAGTCCGTCCCATCTATACAGATAGTCCTCGTTGTAGAATGTGGTGCAATGATCAAGATAGGTGAAGCCTTCCTGTGTGCACCATGTCTTCAGCCATGCGTTTTGATTAATTATTTCCAGCTGTCCATATGGTCCTTTGCAAGGTGCCAGTAGTATACCAGAAAATACCACAGTTTTGGGCTTGTTTTTTAATTTCCTTCCTAGCTCTCCTGATTTGGTTTTGCAGGGATTTTGGTCTGTCTCTTCCAATGTTGTTTGTACCGATGTGGACGACTACTACTGGGTCATCTCCAGTTTGTTCTAGTAGCCTGTCCACGTTCTTAGTGATGTGCATGACAGAGGCTCCTGGAAGGCAGCACACTGTTGTAGTAAGGGGGCCCAAACTGCGAACTGAACTTGCTGTGTTTCTCAATATGGAGTCCCCAACAATCATGACCTCCCTTCTTTTTGCTGTCTGGTCACCAGTGTTAATAGGGTGGTGACCAGACAGCAAAGAGTATCTTCCATACAGAATCTTTCCATATCCTTGATATCCTTCGGTCTGCGCTTATGGACTGCTCTGTTCAATTCAAACCACAGGTTTTCAATGGGATTCAAGTTCGGAGACTGAGATGGCCATTGCAAAATGCTGATTTTTTTTGGTCAATTAACCATTTCTTTGTGGATTTTGATGTGTGCTTGGGATCATTGTCTTGATGGAAGATTCACTTGTGGCCAAGGTTCAGCCTTCTGGCAGAGGCAACCAGGTTTTTGGCTAAAATGTCCTGGTACTTGGTAGAGTTCATGATACCGGTGACCTTAACAAGGGCCCCAGGACCAGTGTAAGCAAAACAGCCAAATAACAACAAAGATCCACCACCATATTTTACAGTAGGTTTGAGGTTCTTTTCTGCATATGCATTGTTCTTTCGAAGCCAAACCCACCGCTGGTGTGTGTGGCCAAAGAGCTTTATTTTCATCTCATCTGACAATAGCACCCTGTTCCAATCCAAGTGCCAGTGCCATTTAGCAAACTCCAGGTGCTTACATTTGTTGGTTTCTCTCAATAAAGGCTTTTTTTTCTTTCAACATTCCAAATTGGCTACTGGCATGGTGGTGGCGTCTAATTGTAGATTTGGAGACTTGGTGACCCCAAGATGCAACTAAGTTCTGTAATTCTCCAACTGTGGCCCTTGGATTCTTCTTTGGCTCCCGAACCATCTTCTTCACCGTGCGTGGGGGGGAGATGCACTGGCTTCCCTTACCAGGCAGATTTACCACTGTTTCACTGTTTTTGAACTTCTTAATTATTGCCCTAATAGTGGTAAGTAGTTGTCACAAAGACAGCTGCAGTGGGTGACGTCAGACCAGAAACCAGGAACCAGGAAATAAACAACAGAGGTGAAACAAAACGGACTAATGCTAAACAAACACGGTGAGCTGATATTTTTAACTACTATTATTATTATTGTTATTATTATTATTATTACCTCCTTCTCCAATCCCGTTCTCCACTCTCTGAACACACAACCCAGAGTGAGTGAAAACATGCAGCTTTTATGCAGTTGTACCGAGACTCTATTGCTAATCAATCATTCAGTTGGAGTCGCGGTACAACTGCACATAAATTAATAAAGTGCAATTCCCCATGCTCACATATTATTACTTTTTACTTGCACGTGAAGTGCTGTGCAATCCTTGTGCCTAAATACAAATATACATTTTAAACAATTGTGTTACACAGACCTGTTTATATCCCGTGTACCAATGACTATATACCAACCTTAACACACAACACAAAATACACACAGGGGTGGGCACTTTGCCACTGTTCCCTAGGCAGCAACCAACATGGAACTGTGTTACAATATGACTTGCTGTTTTGTAGTTCTTCTCTTGCAGAGGTGCAGAAGTTGTTACATGACGTGTGTTCATGGAAACAAACAAGAACAATGGGTATACAAGACACAAACCCAACTATACAGAACTGACAAAGCAGAGGTTGTTGGTGCTGCTCCTCTGACAAAAACAAAAGACGACCTTTCATAATGGAACTTATGAAAATAACTGAACATGCTACGACCCCAACCAGAGCATGACTTGTGTAGTGCCTATGACTATGTAAGCCTGACAATGGACTGAGCCGTGGTATGGACTGACTTACAAATAAGACTACCACCAGGAGGATATTATGCCAGGAGCAAGACACTCTTGACGACATGACACATGGAGCCAGTGGTTATGGCTCCACAGGAATACATACTAATTGAGTTTGTTTGTATTACAGGAACTCCAAGATGTACCCTAACCTATTTTGTGTTCACAGGGCAGTGACCGAAATGGGCCCCTGCGAAGAACTCGAAAAAGAACCAATCCCACAAGGTTTGGTATGATAAGGGAATAGTCCCTCAAATGAAAATTGTACTAAAATAGACCGAAAGAGAAAACGAAACCCATGCAACACCCACTAACTGTACACTATAAACATAATTCAACTACAATTAAACCAAAGTCTTGAAAAATACATACAACAAAGTACAATTGCTTCAATAAGTAGAACACGTAAACATACTGTCTGAATTATCGGGATGGTTTGGGGCAGCCCAATCTACCAAGAATGGAATATACGCTGAATTCCAACAACGAGATAATGATGTAACAAACACATGGAATGCAAAAGGCACGATGCATTCCTCCACTGGGGTGCACCATGCAGCTAATGCAATACAATTAATGGTAAAGTCTATCAAACAGGCTATTAGGGATGATGTTAATGTAACACAACATGAAGAAAGGAGTTACCGTATGGGAATGGCCATGGTGAACCATTTTGACCAAAACATGCTCTCCTCTTTGGACGTTTACCAGTGTTACATAGAAAATCCATCCAACATGTTAAGGCAGGTGGTTTAGGTATTGAATGGGCTGCTGATGTATGGGACGCCATCCTCACTCACCCATATCGAGGCCTGTATCATACCACTAATATCACCTATCAAATTTGAATACCCTCAGGAACTTCTAGGGTACCTGCGGTGGTAAAAGCGGTTCAACCATTGGGCCAACAAGAAGGTAACCATGTATATACTTTGTATAATGTGGGGTGGGTAGGAAATGGTAGTTTGTACAGCCTTGATTGTTGTACACAATATAATGACATTGTAATGTATATATACTTACATGCTGACTATAGCACTCTTTCTCCTCGCTGCTGTTTCCACTTAACCACTTAAAGGCTTTGAACAAATGACACATTGGTGCATCACCTCTGACTGTACACACACATCTATAGGAGCAAGAACATGTGAAACAAATGTCTCTTATTGTATATATGTGAACCACACAGTCACACTGGGGTCCAGAATAATACATCCATTATGGCTGGCAACAATAGACCACAAGAAGTCCAGCAGAAGTACATGCACGTATGGCTCAGGACATTGCAAAGATTGTCAAAACCTGGAGCTCGAGTCGCGAATGGGGTTTTGGTTTGGAGTTGATAATGATTCTGTTTACGTTTTGCTATATGAAATGTGCCACGAGGCGCCAATGATGTGAACTGTGTATTACTCAAGGAGTAAGGTCAGTATTAATGATTTAAAAGAAGAGGATACCTCAAGACAAGTACTGGTGACCTCTGTCTTGAGGTATAGAAGATGGAGAACAAGAAAAAGGAAGAAGGTATGGCCCTTTGACTTGTACTGCCAATTTGCTTTTCTGGCTCACTGCACATGTGCAATGAGGAGAGTAAGAACAGAGGATGGAAAGATACCAGCAATTGACTTGTGTTTGACTTGTACAAAGAGCAAGAACAATGGAAAATTACAAAGTGTGGAATGTGTGCAGAACTGTTCTGGTTAAATAAAAGATTGTGGCAAAGTGCCCTGCCCCTGGGCTATTTATTTATGTTGTATGTTACGTGTAGTGTGTTAATGTTGGTGTATAGTCAGTGATACACGGGATATAAATGGGTTATGAACACGAGTGATTTAAAATGTATATTTGTATTTAGGCACGAGGATTGCACAGCACTTCACAGTGCTTCACAATGCTGACAGCATTGCCCCGGCAGTTTTTCTGCTGCCAGGGGTGCAACAGGAAAGAGCAGCTTTTCCGCTGCGGGAATGGACCACCATGCTGTCAGCTGTGCCACTACCGGCAGGGGAGATGACAGTATTTTCAGCCATGGGCCCAGTGAACTCTCCCTTCCCGGCCCAAGACTTTGACCTGGACTGCTGGATTTTTAAGGGGGGGAGGTTGCCGTTGAGGCCAGGTGTGCTTTGCATAAGGGGGGGTATATGTGGCAAAGTAGGTGAGCAGGAGAGTTTTGAACATAATCATGAACTTTACAGGTAGCCAGTGAAGGTGGGCATGACGGGGCATGATGTGATCATATTTTTTACATCTGAAAAAGGATCCTGGCAGCAGCATTCTGAACTAGCTGCAGGAGACAAATGCATGACAAAATATGTCCGCATCTGGGAGGGAAATGTAGGGATGGACTTTTGAGATGTTTCGAAGATGGTAGAAGGAGATGTGAGCATCAAAGGAGAGGTTGCTGTCAAGAAGTACACCAAGGCTTCGTACTGTGAGGAATGGCAGCAGAGGACAGTTTCCGAGGTTCAGGGCAGATATATTGATATTCTTAAGTTGAGTTTTAGATCCTACTAGAAGGAGTTCCGTGTTTGGTTGAAGAAAATTGGCAGACATCCAGGCTTTGATGTCTTGAATGCAAGCAGAGAGCCAGACCATGGCAGAGAGGCTACCAGTGTTGAGTTTTAAGTAGAGCTGGATGTCGACAGCATTGCAGTGAAACATGAGGCTGTGTTGGCAGATGAGATGACCCAAGGGAAGCATGCAGACATTGAAGAGAAGGGGCCCAAGAACAGGTCCTTGGGACACACCACAAGTGACTGTGTTATCAACACCACCTTTTCAGTATAGAGAGCAGACTGCATGCGTCCCGATAGGTAAAAGGACATCCAGGAAAGACAGGTTCCAGAGATTCCAGCATAGTTCTGAAGGAAGTCAAGAACAATGCCATGATCTATGGTGTCAAAAGCAGCTGTTAGGTCAAGAAGGGCAAGCACAGAGGGAGCACTAGCAGCAGCATTGAGCAGGAGATTATTCACAGTCCAGAGCAGAGCAGTTTCAGAACTGTGATGCGGCCAGAAACCAGACTGTAGCGATTCAAGCAGATTGTTGTATGTGAGATGTTTCATTAGCTGACTGGCTACAACCCTTTCGAGAGTTTTTGAGAGAAAAGGGATTGGAGATCACAGTACTGAAACTGCTCTGCTCTGGATTGTGAATGATCTCCGTGGCTGTGATTTGTCCCGGGGGAGTGCGGACAGATGGGGGATGACAAATGATCTTGCTGCAGATGATCTTGTGGTTAGTACTTCAGGACTATACTAAACTAGTACGCTAGTTAGCACCAATTGCAACAAAGCAAGAACTTCCAGATAGTCCCCAGGTGCACATTAAAAATGTCCCCAATTGAAACGAACTCCAGATGATGACTGCTGCCCCCTAGATGTTCCTGATATATGGTACTAAATTAAACGATCAAACTCTTTAGACTTAGAACCCGTTCACACTACTGGGCTGGCCAAAGGCCACCTGTGACAAAGTGCCCGCCCCTGTGTGTATTTTCTGTGTTGTGTGTTTAATGTTGGTGTATGGTCATCGGTACGTAGGATATAAACGGGTCTGTGTAACACGAGTGTTTAATATGTATATTTGTATTTAAGCATGAGGATTGCACAGCACTTCACGTGTAAGTAAAATGTAATATGTGAGCACGGGGAATTGCACTTTATTAATTCACGTGCAGTTGTACCCATACTCGGGGTTGTGTGTTCGGTGAGTGGAGAACGGGATTGGAGACAGAGGTAAAAATAATCATAAGAATACTAGTAATCGTTAAAAAGAAGCTCACCATGTTTTTTCTGTATAGTCCGTTTTGTTTGTCTGTTTATTTTGGGTACCAGTGCCGTGCCCTGTGTTTTTGTATGTTACAACCTTTTTATTTTGCTGTTCTGTTTATTTATTAAATGCTGAGCGAGACCATTTGCTCAGCTCCACCAAACTCCACCTCTCTTGTTGTTTTATTTCCTGGCTCTGGTCTGACGCCACCCACTCCGGCCGTCTTTGTGACACCGCCCCATTCACATTTGAGTTTTGAAGGCACCTTTGCACATTCACATATGTGACTGAAAAGCAGGCCTAAAATGTGGTGAATTGCTTTTCTTTTATGGAACGATAGCCTGCACTTAGAATGGAAGATAATATCCTTAAGGAATAGAAAGAAGACAAGCGTTGAATTGACAATAGAGCTGGCAGAAGTGTCGTTGTCCAACAGTCCAAAGCACCTTTGACCATTGTTCCATAGTCCAATTCCTGTGTTCTTGTGCATATTTTAGACTTTGTCTTGTTCCCCTTTCTTAACAGAGGTATTTGTATTATAACACATCCTTTAAGTCCTGATTTCAAGAGTGACCTACGTACTGTTGATTTGATGGACAACACCACCTATGTTTTCTGCCAGTTCTGTTAATGGTAATGATACTAATAGGCGGCCTGTGGCAAAGTGGTTTATTGTGTACAGGTGCAGAGGTGATGCAGTGGAGGAATAAAACAGACAGAGATTGTAATCCGGTATGGAAAAGTGCTTTCTTTATTTTATAATCCAGGTCTGATGACCAAAACAATGATCCCCAGCAATACACAGCAATGCGTAATGCACGGGGTAAATAATAATGGGCTTGCAGTCCCAAACAATAAACACAGGTATCTCTCCCACAATATACAAACACGGTCACCAGTCCTGGGTGCTGTAGTACTCGTGGTGGGTGATACAGTTTACTACGTGATCATAGTGTAGTGTTGTTCCAGGTTTTTATGCTTGCCTTTAGCGACAACTCTGGCACGTGTTAGCCATCTTTGAATAGAATACACAAGTAACAGTTTGACAACATAAAAAAACTTACGATATTTCACAATTACTGCACGGGTCCTTCCGGGTTATATTTCATAAGCAAAGCGAAGGAAAAGATTACAATTCTCCGCCCCTCTTATATGCTCTCACGCATGACCCCTTGTTAAATCTGTGTTTTCCTTCTGGGTAAATATGTACTTGCAACGGACACTCGCCTTTTTACAGATTGACCAAGATTCATTGTATTTCTGTCACACAAGTCTGCTTTGCGTTCATGCATATGTAAAGGCTGGCCCTGGTCTCGAATTACGGGCCTTGGCCACATCGAAACGGCAGCACTGGGCCGCATTAAATCGCAACTGTGAATGGGGTCTAAGTAGAACAGTTAGCGTACTAACTCAAGTTAAAACGAGAAACCCCATTAAAGCCACATTTTCTGAAATAAAACCATTAATAAAACCAGTGTCAAATACAGTCAACCTCAATTTACTCGACTGGTGGATAACTCGACTCCTTCGTTTAATTCGACAGACCTAGTCTTGGTGCCGAATTTTCTCCATATAAAATATATGCATCCTGCCTCTTTTTTTTATTTGACACTATGCTTTACTTGTAACTTGGCACTTACTATTGGTAACAAAGGGATAAAAACTATTAAAACTAGTGGATAACTCAACACTTTTCACGTTTCACGTTACTGAACTCTGACTGGGAATGGATAGTTCATTCATTCCTTTGCAACTACCAAGTTCGGCTGGTTAGTTACAGTATCAGTGCACTGTATCAGCTGGTTACAGTATCAGTGCTGCACTGTATCAGCTGGTTAGTGTCAGTGCACTGTATCAGCTGGTTAGTGTCAGTGCACTGTATCAGCTGGTTAGTGTCAGTGCACTGTATCAGCTAGTTAGTGTCAGTGCACTGTATCAGCTGGTTAGTGTCAGTGCACTGTATCAGCTGGTTAGTGTCAGTGCACTGTATCAGCTAGTTAGTGTCAGTGCACTGTATCAGCTGGTTAGTGTCAATGCACTGTATCAGCTAGTTAAAGTACCAGTGCACAGCACAGTGCCGAATCCCACATCGCCCGCAGAGTTGAAATACAATAGAAATCGTAAGAAGGCAAAAGCGCGTATTGAGAGAACATTTGCAATATTTAAACATAGTTTTGCTTGTCAAGCCAAATAATCGTCACATGTGTGGTTACTGTACTTCATAATGTGTCAGTCGACTGGAATGCCCCCCATGCCTTACCCAGGGAGATACCAACCAAACCCTGAGAACTGACACCATTATGATTGGACCTCAGCCAGAAGAAAGGCATTTCAAACGAGTTTAATAAATCACCACTTTTCATAGTGACATGTGAGTACAGTATTTATATATTTTAAATTAAATGTAATCACAACTGTAATACTTCAAAGAAACTATATCATTCAGTAACTTTAATCTGTCAGTTTGAGAACCCCTGTGTTAGGCTAATTGAAATGTATTATCTTTATGTTTTACATATGTATGTTTTTTATTGTTATTTATTTCTTTACATAAAAATGCAAATGCTTAATCACAGAAATCCTTTGAACGGTAATGAACGTGTTTGTGACGCGCCCCGCACTTGAGGTTTAGAGACAGTCTTGATCCTCTGCTGAGTATTAAACCTTGAGGATCAGCTGATCCCCAGCGCCTTGCAACTGGAACTAACTTAATCTGCAGCTGGGGATGGTCCGCAGGAAAGCACCGCAACAGCTAGTCTGCAACGTATTACGATTGATGCGTGCGACCTCCGAATGTTCGTTGCAATTGACCCACTGTGTCTGCTCTTAATTAAACTGATAATTTGTTTAATTAGACATTTTTTATTGTTTTCAGCTTTTAAACAGTTGCAGAGTGCAAGTTACTTATAAAATGGTATAGCTTACTCGAAATTTGCAACTGTTTAAGAGCGGACACAATAAATAAAAAAAGGTCTAATTAAGCCAATTATCAGTTCAATTAAGGCTCTCGTTAATTGGGTGCTCAGTTGGAATGAAAACAGCAGACAGTGGGTCCCCAGGACTGATGGTGGGAACCACTTTTCTAAACAGACAGAAAGGGATTTGTGTTTGCTAGGAGGGGGAGACTCTTTATAGGGGCGGACCAAAATGGAGGAGGGCGTCTGAGCTTCCCTTTAAGAGTTCCTTTTAAAATAATAATAATAATAATAATAATAATAATAATAATAATAATAATAATAATAATAATAATAATAATACGTATCTGAAATTACTGCACGATGATAACAAAGGAAGAAAAATAAAATAACGCTAAGAAAAAGATTACATTGTAAAAGACTGTGGATAATATTGTATTACAAAGCTTAACACAATCTCAGTTTCAATGCACATATACGGGACAAAGCAACACGGCACACTTTAAAATACCCAAAACAAGGAAACCGCGGGCTCCTCATATTACACGCTGATATTGTGTCCTTTGAAGGGTGTTTAAGTTTTGCGTACAATAAACACGCCACACAGCCACTGGCAATATTGTACTATTGTACTTAGTGCCTCTGTTGCTGCGGAATGCAACCCTGTCATGTGACTCAGTCAGTGATAAGAGCTTCAGTGACGTTTTAAATGGCAGCCCGTTGAGAGGGGTATCGCTGCTCAGCTCGTAACAGACGTCGTCATTATACGCTACAGCCTGTACACAATAGGCATTAATGCGTTAATTAATAAAGTAGCTTGCTGACTGAAAGAAATAAACGATAGGATCTGCTTCTGTGGAGCCCCTTTAGTGCATTGCTAGAAGAGACCTCAGGATATTATTATTCAAAAGGGTCAATAAAATGTTAGAATATTGTATGTACTCGCACATGTTTCAATTGCCATTGGCAGAGTGGAGTGATTTATTTGTGAAAATGTAATTCTGGGAATAATTTCTTCAGTTGAAAATGTCAGCAAGGGTTTATGTCTTGGCCGCTAGAGAACTGTGTGTACACCACCGACATTGAAGGTTAATTATTTTGCTGTTACCGAGTTAAGTTCTTACCGGGACAAGTTTATATAGCCGATCTAACGTTAATAATTCTAATAAAAATTATGAATGGATTAATACATAATTAGGCCATCTCAATGCATGATTATGTGCTAATGTCACCTGCATTTAAAAAGCACTGTATTAACATGCCCCTGTAACAACAAATCTCCCTTAATAAAGTGACAGAAAGATTAATAAAGAAAATAGAAAGAACAGATAATTCAGTCAACTAGCTAACGACCAAAAGCAGACACCAAAAGTGTGTTGTTGTTCTTCTGTAGGACTGGGGTTGAAATATACAAATATTACAGTGTTTAGCTAACGTTAACTTTGGAGTTGCGTTGAGATGACGAAATTATTTAGTTGGCTTTTTATTAGCGTCTATGCTTATGGTCACGTGGTAGGGGTGCACAGTTTGGCTGCAGGAGGATGATATGCTCTTCAGTCTACTGGCATTTCAGACACACTGTCGTGGTTTTTTATTTCCTTTTTCTCCAAACAGCTTAAGATAAAAAAAAAAAGAAAGAACACTGTAATAATCCATTCAAATTTTTATTTTTTGTAATGTTTTTGCAAAGCGTGGACGATAAAAAAAAAAGTAAGTTGCATTTTTTAAAATTAAAGTTTAGTTGTTTTTGACGCACGGTTATGACAGGCCCTTTGTTTGCAAAATGAACACGGTATGGTGTTATCAACAACACCGATTGAATTTAAAATGTAACAAATAAACTAAAAGGCGTGGGGGGAAACCAATCGAAAATAAGATAAAGAAGTGTTTAGTATTACCAGCATAGTTGAGGCCGAGTTACTTTTTTCAGGTGAAGGCATGCTACCGATAATATACCAGGGGTTGTACACCCCGTGAGGTTAGATTGGTATTGGATGTTCGTGTGGATCACTCGCTACATTCTCCGTCAAACAACAATTCCTAGCTCCTACATACAAGCTCACAAATGACTGCTATTTCACCTCATGCTAACAGTAATTTAAGCCAAGTCTAGTTGATTTGCCAGTTAGAAATTTCTAGTTACGCACACAACAAATATGCATACATATTCACTTTACACTGACAGTAGGTTACGTCATGTAATGATTACTAGCTCCTACATAAAAACTCGCAAAAGGATGCCATTATGAAATGTGTCATGTTAAGGAGTAAATTAAGCCACATCTCTCTGATTTGCGGGTTGGTAATCTGTAGTAAACACGCATTCATATTAACTTTACATTGTACAGTAGGCTACACCATATAATGCTTAATAGCGCCTACAAACAAACTAGCAAGTGAACGCTATTTCACACTGTGCGATTTCGGAGCATTGAATGGCCTCAGTAGCATTGTATTAAAATAAATTAATTAATGCTTGTTTTTTTTCAGAGGCTACTAAACAGAATCCCGTGTGCTGCCATGGACAGTGTGAAGATGGAATCTGTCCAGATTAAAGAGGACTTCCCTGAACTTGAACCTCTCCCCATTCGAGTGGAGTTCTCTGGGCTGGCTTCCCTCCCCATTAAACAGGAGCTCTGTGAGATGCAATGTGACAGCACTCAGCCAGAGGACTCCGAGATTAAAGCCGAGCACAGTGAATTGGAGATACCCCACACAGAAGAACCTCTTCCTGTTAAACAGGAAGCGGTGCTGGAAACTGTCTGTATTAAACAAGACCACCCTGAAGTAGTGTTTGACCACATGGAACCAGGGAAGGAACAATCTGAAGACTTAAAACCAAACATCCCTGAGCTGGAGCCTGTAGGCCGATGGAACTGTAGCATGGTGCTGGATAGAATCTGCGTGAGAGAGCAAGGCGCTGGAGAGGAAGGCTGTCCCAACAGTACGCAAGGAGGTGGAAAGGAAGACGGGCACTCGCATTCAGAGTGCAGTCTAGCAGGTGAGTGACTCCCAGTAGCTGTGACATTATCATTCTAGATTGTGTGATCCAGTGTGGTTGAGAGGAAGGGAGGGAGCATGTAGGTTACATTATTAGCTGTTTGATTTTCCTGTACCACTCCAGCCATTTCAAGATAGGCCTCACTGCAGATGAACTTCAGATAAAGATGTAATGTTTCCGTTGCTCGGGGGGGCGGTGTCGGTATTATACCAAGAGGGAGAAACATTGAAGTACTGTATATCATTTTACTTTCAACGTAAAAGTACATGGATATTATTTTAAATGTGTAGCGTAATGGTATTGAAAAGTATGTAATTGTAGCTTGTCGTAGAGGAGATACAGTGGCTGTCAAAAGTATTCACCACCCTTGGACTTTTCCACATTTTATTATGTTACAACATGGAATGAAAATGGATTTAATTAGGAGTTTTTGCCACTGATCAACACAAAGTCCATAATGTCAAAGTGAAAATAAAATCTGCAGATTGTTCTAAATTAATTACAAATACAAAACAGAAAATAATTGATTGCATAAGTATTCACCCTCTTGAGTCAATATTTGGTAGAGGCACTTTTGCCAGCAATTACAGCTATGAGACTATTTGGATAAGTCTCTACCAGCTTTGCACATCTGGACACTGCAATTTTTGCCCATTCTTCTTTGCATAATTGCTCAAGCTCCGTCAAGTTGGATGGGGATCTCTGGATGTTGTGCTGGGTTAGGCTTGTGCCAAACATAGTGCTTAGTGTTGAGGCCAAAATGCTCTATTTTGGTCTCATCAGTTCATAGAATCTTCTTCCACTTGGTCTCAGAGTCTCCCACATGCCTTCTGGCAAACTCTAGCTGAGATTTTTTCAACAATGGCTTTTTTTTTTTTTTTTTTTGCTACTGCCCCATAAAGGCCAGTTTTGTGAAGCACCCGGGTTATTGTTGTCGTATGCACAGTGTCTCCCAGCTCAGCCGTGGAAGACTGTAACGCCTTTAGAGTTGCAATAGGCTTCTTGGTGGCCTCCCTGAATAGTGCCCTTCTCGCCCAGATACTCAGTTTTTGAGGACAGCCAGTTCTAGACAGATTCACAGTTGTGCCATATTCTCTACTTCTTCATATTACTGTGCTCGGGGGATATTCAATGCCTTAGAAATGTTCTTATATCCTACCCCTGATTGGTGCTTTTGAAGAATCTTATTCCTGATTTGCTTTGAATGTTCCTTCATCTTCATGATGTAGTTTTTGTTAGGAAATGTACTAACCAACTGTGTGACCTCCCAGAGACAGGTGTATTTAACCTGAACTCATGTGAAACACCTTAATTGCACACAGGTGGACTCCATTCAACTAATTATGTGATGTCTAAAGAGAACTGGTTGCACCAGAGCTTATTCAGGTGTGTCATAGCAAAGGGGTGAATACTTATGCAATCAGTTATTTTCTGTTTTGTATTTGTAATTAATTTAGAACAATTTGTAGATTATATTTTCCACTTTGACATTATGGACATTTTTTGTGTTGATCAGTGGCAAAAACTCTTAATTAAATCCATTTTCATTCCAAGTTGTAACACAATAAAATGTGGAAAAGTCCAAGGGGGGTGAACACTTTTGAGAGCCACTGTATACCTGAAATGTTGCAGTAGAACTTTGAAAGCAGATTTTGATCATAGGGCTTGGTTTCACCAGCATCAGTCTTTACGGATTGCTTTTACACATAAAGCAGAGATGCCAACAGCTACAATTTGGCTGTAACAGGTGCTATTTTGGAGGTTCTGCTACGGCGCTACATCAAAGTGGTATACTACTACCATTTTTATTAAATAAATAAAGAATAACTCCGCTGAACATTTATTAAATATTATTTCAGTACCGTGGGTGTTTTCCACTTTAATAATAATTTAATTGTTCTTAATACTGTATTTCACTGATAGTTTATTGCTGCCAATCTCTCGTCTGTCGAAGCAAACGGAGGCGGATGAAAGGACTCCAGTTCCACACATTTGGTTAATGTGGAAGGCTGTAATCACCTTGGGGAGGAAAGCAAGGTTGGTGCGCAGAGACACCCTACTGCCATCTTTCCAAATACGCATGCAGGAGCTGTACACGGACAGCACCTGCAGCTCACTGATCTGCTTAGCGGAGGTGATAGCCAAGAGGAAGGCTGTCTTCATAGACAGGTACTTCAGCTCTATGCAGCTCCTTTGTGAGAGCCTCTAGTACGATGTTAGGGCTCCATTCATGAAGAACAGTCCTCCTAGGAGGGTGTATTCACTGAGCGCCTTTAAGAAAACGAGTAGACAAAAAATGCGCTCCCACAGATATAGAATCTAGGGGAGCATGGCATGCATAGACATCCGCTAAATACACCTTCAAGGTGGAAGGTGACCTTCCATGCATCAAGCAATTCTTGTAGAAATTGCAAGATGACTGGCATAGGGCAAAAAATTAGTCATAGCTTCTAGCCAGACACCAAGCCTGAAAATGCTTCCACTTACAGGTATATAAAGATCTAGTGGAGTCTGCTCTAGCGCTTTGCAACGTACCCACAACCACATCCGATAGCCCTAGGGCTAGCCAGCGGTCCCTTTCAGGGGCCAGACCCATAGCTAGAACCTGCCCGGTTCAGGGTGCCAAAGAGAGCCTTTTGTCTGACTGAGGAGATCCAAGAGAAGTGGACTCTTCCAGGGCTGGCCATGCAACAGCTGGCACAGGGTCGAAAACCATATTCTCCTGGGACACTTGGGAGGCACTAGGAGAACTGATGCTTTCTCTAGTTTTTTGAGAAAAGCCAGGAGCAGCGGGAGAGCGTAAAAAAATGCTCTGAGCCATTCGTGCGCTAGGGCGTCTACGCCAAGTGGACCGCCTGTGGTGGAGGGAGTACCACAGGGGACAATGTGTCATCTCCACCGAGGCAAAGAGATCGACCTGCGCCTTCCCGAACCGTTCACAAATGCGCTGCACCTATGAGTGTGGAGTTGCCACTCTGACGGACGTGGGCCGCTACTGGAGAAGAGGTCGCTGCCCAGTTCACCGCTCCGGGAATGTGCGTCGCCCATAGGGACAGCAGGTTCCTTGGAGCCCATATCATTAGCTTGAAGGCCATGCGATGCAACCCCGGGGACCCTGGTGGTTGACATATGCCACCACTGTTGTACTGTCCATCCGGCTCAGCGCATGTGTACCGCTCAGCACTGGGAGGAAGTGGTGGAGAGCAAGGGATACCGCTTGCAACTCCAGCATGTTTATGTGCAGGGATATTCAGCGGTCCGGCTAGAATCTGTGTACTCCTCCTCCTTCCCAGACTACTCCCCAGCCCAGGTTGGAAGCGTCTGTTGTCACCACTTGGTAGTTCAGCACTACTCCTGTTTGCACACCTTCGCGCAGGTACGTCGTGTTTGGCATTGAGCCACGCTTGTAGCAGGCATGTGCAAAGCAGAATCTGAGGGTGACCTGCGATCCCTGTCTAAACAGGGAGAGGCAACCCTGAATAGCTGTAAGTCTGTCGTTCAACAGGTATGCGCACGTCGTAGTGGAGTCCAGCCGGATGTATGTGAGTATGTGGTGCACTGCACTGGTGTACGCAGACTCTTTGCATTGTTTATGGCGAGGCCCAGCCTAACCAGATGTTTCGTCACAACCACCGTGTGGGCCAGTGCTCCCTCTCGTGACTGGGAACAGATCAACCAGGATAGCGTCCACGCACTTTGAAAATGTACACGGAGCTAGGGAGAGGCAGAATGACAATACATCAAACTCGTACACACTTCCTTGAAAAGAGAAGTAGAGATACTTTCTGTGCTCTGGACGAATGGGAATGTGAAAGTACGCATCCCGTAAGTCCACGGTGGTGAACCAGTCGCCCGACCAGACGGACTGGAGGATGTGACTTTGCGTCATCATTTGGAACCTCCTTTCTTTTAAGAACCTGTTTAGGAGCCTCAGGTCTAAGATGGTCCGAAAGTTGCCATCTTTCTTGGGTACCAGAAAGTACCTTGAGTAGTACCCCTCTCCGTGAGAGATGGGGTCTACGAGACGAATGGCTCGCTTGCACAGCAACGCAGCCACTTCTTTCTGAAGTACTGCGGCTTGTAGAAGCTCTGTCACGAAAGTATTTGTGATGCCCTCGAAAGGGAGGCGATCCCAGGCGAAACTGAAGCGCATAGCCATTTAACACGGTGGCCAGCACCCAGGAGTTTGAGGTGCAAGCGCGCCAGTACTGCAGCTGTTTTGCCGAAAAGAGGGTCTGAGACTGCCAGCCTTAAGGGGCCCTGCTTGGCCTGCTGAGGCTGGGGCAGGTCAGTTTGGGGTGAGTGATTGATTAGGGCGCTGGCCCTGAAAACCCCTCCTGTGACGCTGGTGTGTGGACTGGCCACGACCTCAATTCCCTCTGCCTGCCAGTTGTGCTTGGTTACCTGTTGATGTGCCCTGTAGGCGATGCCTACTTCCGATGGGTGAGACTGGAACTGTTCTTGTGACAGTCTATGTCTAAGGAGCTTGCCAGCAGCTTGACCTGCCCCATACGGAGGCACGGGGAGGGAGCAACGGGGCCACCTGATGGGACTCCTCATGTTCCTGGTGGGATTTCTGTAATATCTCCTCCACAGCTGTCCCAAAAGTATGTCCTGGGGAGATGGGCGCATCAAGCAGTGCAGCGTTACCAGCATCAGGAAATCTAGCTTGTGTCAGCCATAGCTGTCTACGAGCCACAATTAAGTCCGCTATACTCTGGCCAAGTGCTTGCCCTTGGAGACCGGAGATCTGCAGCAGTGTGCTGGACAGAAGATGCAACTCTGTGGCCACCGGCTCAGGGATCGGGGCCTCACACAGAACACCGTCCAAGTATGCGGTTAGCTAAGCGAGTTGCCTGTGCCACTGCTGCATAAGCTTCTTTAAATGCATCCCCATCACCCTGCATTGAGGGTTCTGGCAGGCCAGTACTGCTGGTAATACTGTAGTTGTACCACCTAAGGAGGGAATGTAGGGGAATAATTGCATAGAACCATTCCTGTACCTGTTCGTTGCTATCCTGTACTACATGTATTCACTGAGTTATATGTTTTAAAATCTTTTGAGTTTGTGATCTATTAAGTTTATAGAAACAAAGTAAATGTATTAAACTGCAGATGTGTAGCTGGGAACTGTGGGTGGTGGGACAAAAGGAACATGACATTCCACCTAAACTTTTATTGCATTACCACCTACTGAGTTGACTTCTCACTACCTCGTAAATACTTGTCCCCCCCTGTTGTTAATTACCCCAGCTGAGCTGGCTCCAGCTTATTGGTTGAAAGGGAAACTATCCTGTCTCTCTGTAAAGGTATAATAACTGTATGCTAACTCTGTATGGCAGAACACTGCTCGGGCTTCCTAACACTGATGTGTTGAGCTGTTCTCGTTTGCGCAAATTAATAAAGCTTTATATCTCTGAACACCTGGTGCAGTTGGCTCTTTTAGTTGCGGACCTGAAAAGTTCCACGACACCAGGTTTCTAGCAAAACCACCCACCAGCGGGGACTTAACCAAGGAGGCAAGCAGTGCAGCCCGTTTTAGTACACTCTAACCCGAAGCCGAGTGATCCCAGGAGGAGTGTACTTCCTATGTGAAGTCTGGAAAAGCCGGGAGCCTCAGAAGGTGAGGAACCAACGCCTGTGTCCGTTAAATAGACTGGCGTGGTTCTGCCGCTGGTGTCCAGGGGACCTCCAGGAAAGCTGCAGCATGTCCCATGAGTTCTTCCTCAGCAAGGGTCTTGCCTACTTGCGTTTTGCAAATACTACAGGCCACGACCCTCTAGAGGGCAAAGGCGGCATTTTGAATGCCCAAGCACCGCGTGCAGAGGGTATGCTTCTCCTCTTGCAGGATATTGGCGTTGCAGGCCGTGCAGGAATGGAACCCCGATTTTCCCAACATGGGCCTGACGTGCATTCGCACTGAACACTGCTCACATTGCATTCAGTGCTAACGTCATGTGCTCACTCACTAGCTCTGCAGCAAGGGTACTAAACACTGTGCACTGTACCGTGGGCACCTTGTGCATCGCGTACCGTGCAGCACCTTATGCCCGTGCACTAGTGTAGTACCAAGTGACATGTGCACCGTGTGTGCCAAGCACTACACACACGGAGTACTGGGGACACTAAGTGCACCATATACCATGCAGCGCTTACTGTGCACTACTGCTGAGGCGGTGGGTGTCATTTGCACTGAACAGCTGTGCACCAAGATTTAAACATCACAGATTATGCGTGCGCCGCGTTACCGCAGCACCGGGGAGGCCGCTATGCAATGTGCCTACCCTAACCCTGTGATCAACACACACTTAGTCCGCGTGTAGCATGTACAGGAGGGGGGCAGTGTCGAAACCGCATTAGGTGAGGTTGAAGCAGACCGCAAAACACAGCAGAAAGATAGTCAAAGGGAAAGAGAGAGAGTTTACAAGGCCTCACATACGACAGACGGATATAAAGAGCAGCCTACCAGGCCACTGAAAGACAGAAACGGCTCTTAAGTCGTTGATTCCAGGAAAGCTGCTTTCAGCACGAATGCAAGGGAAATACAACCGACTCAAATCAACTCGAAACTCTTACCTATCAACCCGCTCAGCTCAACACAGAGATCTTACCATACCGTCTTGAGAGGGAAAAAGAGGAAGAGCTTCCTTTGGGTGATGGTTTTATTCCCTCAGTGGGCGGGACCATGTGCATCGTCCCAGGATGGGACCTGTCGGCAGCTCTGGTAGAGAGAGCTCAGCAATACCTACCCGAAGGGCAGGAATATCCCATACCTAATGTTGTGTTGGTCATCTTCGAATTAAAAGGGAACAAGAAATGTCACTCTACTCCATTTAAAAGGTTGGCTTGTCAGAAGTAGTGAGAGGAATTTACCACAGAATGGCCATTCATTAAAAGAAGTAGAGTGTGTGAAATTGCATGCGGTACACAGTGAAATTGCATACACTACAGTGAAATCTCATACATTACATTGTGGCTATTGTCTTCCTCACACATCTCCTTGGCATAGAGTTGTTCAGGCTGTTGATTGTGGCCTGTGGAACGTTGTCCCACTCCTCTTCAATGGCTGTGCAAAGTTGCTGGATATTGGCGAGAACTGGAACACGCTGTCGTACACGTCGATCCAGAGCCTCCCAAACATGCTCAATAGGTGACATGTCTGGTGAGTATGCAGGCCATGGAAGAACTGGGACATTTTCAGCTTATAAAATGCAATTGTATTGTCTGTAGCTCGCCCACACAAAGCCATACACACTGTCTGCAATCTGTTCGGTACAGTTGAAACCAGGATTCATCTGTGAAGAGCACACTTCTACAGCGTGCCAGTGGCCATCAAAGGTGAGCATTTGCCCACTGAAGTTCATTACGATGCTGAACTGCAGTCAGGTCAAGAACCTGGTGAGGACGACGAGCTTGCAGGTGAGCTTTCCTAAGATGGTTTCTGACAGTTTGTGCAGAAATTCTTCGGTTTTGCAAACCCACAGTTTCTCAGACAATCCCTCAGGTGAAGAAGCTGGATGTGGAGGTCCTGGGCTGGCGTGGTTACACGAGGTTGTGAGGCCGGTTGGACGTACTGACAAATTCTCTAAAACGACGTTGGAGGCGGATTATGATAGAGAAATGAACATTCAATTCTCTGGCAACAGCTCAGGTGGACATTCCTTCAGTCAGCATGCCAATTGCACGCTCCCTCAAAATTTGAGACATGGTTGTGTGACAAAACTGCACATTTTAGAGTGGCCTTTTATTGTCCCCAGCACAAGGTGCATCGGTGTAATGAGCATGCTGTTTAATCAGCTTCTTGATATGCCACACCTGTCGGGTGGATGGATTATCTTGGCAAAGGAGAAATGCTCACTAACAGGGATGTAAACAAATTTGTTCACAAAATTTGAGAGAAATAAGCATTTTGTGCGTATGGAAAATTTCTGGGATCTTTTATTTCAGCTCATGAAACATGGGACCAACACTTTACATGTTGCGTTTATATTTTTGTTCAGTGTGTGTGTGTGTGTGTATATATATATATATATATATATATATATATATATATATATATATATATATATATATATATATATATACACACACACACACACACACAGTGTCTAAAGAAAGTCTACACCCCCCTGAACTTTTCACATTTTGTTGTCAGTGCCTCAGTTTCATGCATTTAAATTAGGATTTTCTACACACCATACTCCACACTGTTAAGGGGAAAAAGTTGGTATTGAGAAAAAAATTATATATTAAAAATACAAAACTGAAAGATCATTATTGGATAATTCTCCAATTCTCTGGAGTTAATACTTGGTGGAAGCACCTTTGGCAGCAATTACAGCTGTGAGTCTGTTGGGATAGGTCTCTACGAACTTTGCACACCTAGATTTGGCAATATTTGACCATTCTTCTTTACAAAACTGTTCAAGCTCTGTCAAGTTCCTTGGGGAGCATTGATGGACAGCAATCATGACAGCAAGTCATGCCACAAATTTTCAATTGGATTTAGGCCGGGGGGCTCTGACTGGGCCACTCAAGGACATTTACCTTTTTGTTCCTTAGCCACTCCAGTGTAGCATTGGCTGTGTGCTTTGGGTAGGTGTCATGCTGAAAGGTGAACTTCTGTCCCAGTTTCAGCTTTTTTGCAGAGGGCAGCAGGTTTTCCTCAAGGACTTCTCTGTACTTTGCTCCATTCATTTTCCCTTCTCTCCTGACAAGTGCCCCAGTCTCTGTCGATGAGAAACATCCCCATAACATGATGCTGGCTCCACCATGCTTCACAGTAGGGATGGTGTCCTTTGGGTGATGTGCTGTGTTGGGTTTGCGCCAAACATAACACTTTGCCTTTAGGCCAAATAGTTCCATTTTAGTTTTGTCAGACCACAAAACTTTTTGCCACATGGCTACAGGATCTCCCAAGTGTTTTTTTCATACTTCAAATGGGATTCAAGGTGGGCTTTCTTGAGTAATGGCTTCTTTCTTGCCACCCTAGCATACAGGTCAGATTTCTGGAGTGCTTGGGATATTGTTGTCACATGCACACTTTGACCAGTCTTGGCCATAAAAGCCTGTAGCTCTTGCAAAGTTGCCATTGGCCTCATGGTAGCCTCCCTGATCAGTCTCCTCCTTGCTTGGTCATCCAGTTTGGAGGGATGGCCTGATTTAGGCAGGGTCTTTGTGGTGCCATACACCTTCCACTTCTTAATAATCATCTTGACTGTGCTACAAGGGCTATTCAAGGCCTTTGATATTTTTTATACCCATCCCCTGCTCTGTGCCTTGCAACTACTTTGTCCTGGAGTTCTTTTGAAAGCACCTTGGTGCTTGTGGTTGAGTCTTTGCTTTGAAATGCACTACCCAGCAGAGGGAACCTACAGGAACTACTGAATTTATTCTAAAATCAAGCGAATCACTACAATTTAACACTGGTGGAGGACACTTAATTTGGTGTATGTTTTTGAAGGCAATTGGTTACACCTGAACTAATTTAGGATTGCTATTACAAGGGGGGGTGTACACTTATCCAACCAAGCTATTTCAGTTTTTATTTTTAATTAATTTTTTACAAATTTCTAGAATATTTTTTATATATTTTTTTTCACTTGCAAGTTGTGGGGTAGGATGTGTAGATAAACGAAAAAAAAAAAAAACTATTTTAATTCCAGGCTATAAGGCATCAAAAGATGAATTTTTTGAAAGGGATGTAGACTTTCTATAGGCACTAATTTGTTGTTAGTTATAAAACCACAGCCAAAAATGAGTGGTATATGATTCATTTCCTTTAATATATTTGGGGATGAAACTCCACATAACTGGTACAACACCAACTTTCTGAGTGAAGACAGCAGTTTTGTAAGACACATTTTTGTAAGAGATCTGTAATTTTATTTCTGTATTTATTAAAATGCCCATGTTGATTGTGTTATGTGGGTAAAACAAAATGATAATTAAAAAACAGAATTTGTGAACACAAAGGTGCTATAAGGAATCGTGACCCTACATCATCAGTAGCGAGTTTACCCCAATGGGATCTCAATCTGCGCCCTTAGGTTCTTGTAAATAACATCATAATAACATAACATCTGTGTACTATTTTACTGTAATGTTGAATTGTTCACTTTAAGAATGAATTAACTAATTGTAATAATCAGTAACTAGATACAAATCTTATTAATTTGTTAGAATACACACTGAGGAAGACAATAGCCAATACGTGTCTATGCTGTCTGCCGTTTTAAAATAAATAAATAAATAATGAATAAAATAATGTATGTGATTTCAGTATGTAGTGTATGCGATTTCAGTGTGTCATGTATGAGGTGTCAGTTTGAATTTTGTCCCTAACGGTGCCTCATATTGTAGTCATGACGCCCAGCATGTTTCATAGAGAAGTCTGTCCAGCTGTATTCACAGTAGCTGTGAGATTCAGTGTGACTGGCTGGCGAGCAGATAGAGGCCCAGAGACCGACTGCCGTTCAAAAAATATATACTTTTATTATAAATAAACGCAAAATAAAAGGGCACCAGGGCCAAAACAAAGATATTTAAACACAAATAGAAAGACACAGAACAAGACTTAAAAAAAAAAAAAAAAAAAAAAGGTTTCCAGTATGGGCGATTCCTTCACTGGACTAGAAAATACAAAAAACAAAAAAACAGCAAGCACAACACCAGCTTGCTTCCTCAGCTCCCTCCTCTCTAATGGGAAGCTGAGGCCTCCTTTTATGTTAGGTGGCTGAGTGCTGATTGATCGTTAATTACTCCAATCAACCCCAGCCACCTGAACACAATAAACCCAGGCAGGTAGGGGAATTTAACCCCATAACTGCCAATTTCTAAAATTGAATTAATTCAAATTTAATGAATGACCATTCTCTGGTAAATTCCTGTAGATACTTCTGACAAGCTAGCCTTGATCTTTTTGTCTGATGTAAATATAGGATGTTTAAAAATGTGTGCTGCACTGCAAAGTCTGCAGAAGGCGTTTCTCTAGAAGCTGCTTGTGACATCAGACAGACAGCAGCCACAAACAGCTGCAACAGCAAGCTCTGGGACTGGGATATGAGAACGCAACCAATGGTGGCAAGATGACATTTCCGCAGCAGTTTCTGAAGGACGGTTACTGAGCAACCCAGCTTAGCGCTTTTTAATATGTCTGTTAAAATGCCACCATGAACTGTCAGCGAAATACAGTATTAAGAACAAACAAAAAAAAGAAAACACATGTTGTTAAAAATCATAGTATTATACCCCTTCGACGTAGTGGAGTAGCAGAACCTCCAAAATCTCTGTATAGGGTAGGACAGTAGGACCCCAAAGGATCCTTCACAGTGCCATGTAATGTCCCAATCATACTGTTTGAAAATAAGTTAACCATTCGGTTTATAAATGAACCGTGCTGTTTGTAAACTAACTGTGCTGTTTATAAATTAACCATTCTGTTTATAAATGCCACTGCAGTTAAATCTCTCTTGGTGTTGTTATTTTGATAGTTGTTTTTGAAGTTGAATATTTCAGTCCAGATTTGATAGCACTTACTAGATCCTAAAACACTTTTCATTACTAATATTTAAATCCAGAATAAGTAGAATTCCAAATAAAATCAGTGTTTAAATATTTTTATTGGATTTTTTAAATTTCTAAATGTTGTGTGTTTACAGTTACCATAATTAGAGATTCAGCAGCTAACATGAGGTCACTGGTGTGCTAGTCTAAGAACCTTTTAATTTCAAAGGGCTGGCAGCCACTAGCTTAATAAGTAAACAAATAAATAAATGTATATTTTTTTTTAATTAATCTGCAACGCTGCGTTCGGCACAAGTTGGCACGTCTGATAAAGTAAAGGCTATCATTTAACTTTTAAGTTTTTAAACTGGTGTAACCCAGTGCAAGCCCACAGCGGAAATTCACATGCTTTAATCCACTCTACAACATGCCCCAAGTCTACAAACAACCCCTCTTACTTTCTTTCCTGTTCATGTTTTCCAGGTTCCAGTCCAGCAGCTAAAGCGAGGGCGGGTGATGGAGAATATCCTTACTGTGGGAAAGGTTTCACCCAGCTAGGGCATTTTAAAATGCACCTGGAGATTCACACAGGAATGAAACCATATCGCTGCTCTGACTGTGGGAAGAGTTTCAGTCAGTCAACCAACCTTGTTTCACACCAGCGAACACACACAGGAATGAAACCATATCGCTGCTCTGACTGTGGGAAGAGTTTCAGTCAGTCTGGACACCTTGTTTCACACCAGCGAACTCACACAGGAGAGAAACCGTATCGCTGCTCCGACTGTGGGAAGAGTTTCAGTCACTCAGGAAACTTGAAGACACACCAGGTAATTCACACAGGGGAGAAACCGTATCACTGCTCTGACTGTGGGAAGAGTTTCCGTCAGTCAGGAACCCTGATAGCACACCAGCGAAATCACACAGGGGAGAAACCGTATTGCTGCTCTGACTGTGGGAAGAGTTTCAGTGTTTCAGGGGACATGAAAAATCACCAGCGAATTCACACAGGGGAGAAACCGTATTGCTGCTCCGACTGTGGGAAGACTTTCAGTCGTTCAACACACCTGAAAACACACCAGCGAATTCACACAGGAGTGAAACCGTATCGCTGCTCTGACTGTGGGAAGACTTTCAGTCAGTCAGGAGACATGAAAAATCACCAACGAATTCACACAGGAGAGAAACCATATCACTGCTCTGACTGTGGGAAGAATTTCAGTCGGTCAGCACATCTGAAAGTACACCAGCGAATTCACACAGGAGTGAAACCGTATTGCTGTTCTAACTGTGTTTCAGGAGCCTTGTTTTACACCAGCGAATTCACACAGGAGAGAAACCATATTGCTGTTCTAACTGTGGGAAGTGTTTCAGTAGGACAGACAGCCTTGTTTTACACCAGCGAATTCACACAGGAGAGAAACCGTATCACTGTTCTGACTGTGGGAAGAGTTTCAGTAACAACAGACACCTTGTTTTACACCAGCGAATTCACACAGGAGAAATGTCTCCTTTTCAGTCTTTTCTACGCAACTCCTCTGTCTGTGCACTCCGCTTTAGGTACTGCCCCTCACACCAGGCGTCGCAAGATTCGTGGCTGGCAGGGTCAGCTTCTCGTGGCACCTGTGCAAGCTACTGCAACAATACACAACAATTTTGTGATGCAGTGAGTTACTGAGCTTCGGCTAGTTTAAAACCATGAACTTCAACCTATTTCAAGCTGTAACTCGGCTAAGAAAATTACTATGCTATATTATTAGCCAAATTCTAATCGAGGATAAAATGGACAGTTCACTGGTCTGTCATGCTCAACATGACAAAGACTTAAGTAACAGCTAACGGAAAATTGCAGGGTGATTAATCAGCAGACGTAAATTGCATTTGATTTCACGTAGGTTATAAACTTATGTAATACTGACAGTTACTAAAAAGGATTTGAGAAGTGAAATAGCACCCCCCACCCACCCACAAACATCAAACTTTGCCTGTGATTGACAGAGGAGAGAAACCTTAAAGACTGTTCAATGAGACTTTTCACTTTCAACAGAAACATTAACCTTGCTTTATGAATCCCGGTGTAATTACTGTTTTGTGTATCACTCTTAAGCGCATGCATTTTAAATGGTAAAAATGCTCTTCAACTGTCTTGCACTCTGATTATGTCTGAAAGTGGACGGTGATGCAGACACGTCACAAGAGGCTTCTCTGCTGTCAGTTTAACTCAGGCTGTCAGTGCAGTCAGTGCCCGGGAGCGGGAATATGCAGAAAATAAACTGTTCTGCACCTCATCTGATGGACGAGTCTAGAGAAATTGATAACTCAGTGTGGGAAATGAGTTTCAGGGTTTAGCATTTAAACTTCATTCGCCCATCTTGCTTGTTTGGTTGTTAGTAGGTTATTGTTCCCAGAATCTCATCAAGCAGCTTCTTGAAGGATCCCAGGGTGTCAGCTTCAACAACATTACTGGGGAGGATTCCAGACCCTCACAATTCTCTGTGTAAAAAAGTGCCTCCTATTTTCTGTTCTGAATGCCCCTTTATCTAATCTCCACTTGTGGCCCCTGATCCTTGTTTCTTTTTTCAGGTAAAAAAAGTCCCTTGGGTCAATATTGTCAATACCTTTCAGAATTTTGAATGCTTGAATCAGATCACCGCGTAGTCGTCTTTGTTCAAGACTGAGTAGATTAAATTATTTTAGCCTGCCTGCATATGACATGCCTTTTAAACCCGGAATAATTCTGGTCGTTCTTCTTTGCATACTTTGTAGAGCAGCAATATCCTTTTTTTAGTGAGGTGACCAGAACTGAACACAATATTCTAGATGAGGTCTTACTAATGCATTGTACAGTTTTAACATTACTTCCCTTGATTTAAATTCAATACTTTTCACAATGTATCTGAGCATCTTGTTGGCCTTTTTTTATAGCTTCCCCATATTGTCTAGAGGAAGACATTTCTGAGGCAACGTAAACTCCTAGGTCTTTTTCATAGATTCCTTCTTCAAATTCAGTATCTCCCATATGATATTTATAATGTACATTTTTATTGCCTGTGTGCAGTACCTTACACTTTTCTCTATTAAATGTCACTTGCCATGTGTCTGCCTGGTTCTGAATCTTGTCTAAAATATAACATAACTTAACCAATGTGAAAGCACTTTGAGTGAAACAGAGTTCAAACGCTCTGCCTGTTTAGAATTCTACTACAGCTTTCTAAGTACAATCTACACAGAAAACACGCTTTTCAACTGTACCAGTGCATTTGCCACATACTGTCTTCTCACAACAGGCCCAGACATCAAAAGTTCTGTTTTTATTGCATTTAGCAACCTGGCATTGTCTTTTATTCCACGTGCCAGTGGGCGCAGCGCTGGCTGAAAGTTGAGGGGCATTTGCCAGCCGGTTTTCGTGTCTAATCAAAATGTTTCTGCCGTAGCTCCAGGGCTAACTGCAAAATGAAGTCCCCCTGAGTGATTGTGTTGCCGGTGCACTCGATGTACAAAACCAAAGCGCTGATGGCTGCCAGGTCCAAAACATTATTAAAAACAGCCACAGGCCACCTGCGAGTAACACCTTTGACAGAATACAGCCGTGCCATTTCATCCAGTATAGTTTAGTTTAGCATCAGTCCCGATGGTCACTGATTTGTGCAGAGAGCTTAGAATAAGCAGACTAGAAAAAAGTAGCGTATCTATATCGCACTGTATTGTGATTCAATGTGTATATTTTTTGACAAATGGTGGCTGAGGAAGCAAGTGCTTATAACTTATACATTTTTAGAATTCTGCAGCTGAAACACCGTATGGGTGTTTAATTCAAATATTTAGTAACACTTAAGAATGAGATATTCATATATGTAGAGATATTTAAATTTTAATTGGAAAAGCCGTTCAGAAAGCGGCTATGGTGGTGCTAGTGTTAACCACTCCCTAATCCATACGCATGCATTTCCTTGAATCCCTACTGCATTCAGTTTGAGAACTAATCTTTTATGCGGGACTTTATCAAAAGCTTTCTGGAAAGCTGAATAAACCATGTCATATGCTTTGCAATTATCCATTGTCGATGTTAAATCCTCAAAAAAATCAAGCAGATTAGACACAATCTTCATTTCCTTAAACCATGCTGACTGTCTGCCAGGCTACCGTTACGATATAGATAATTGGATCTTATTATAGTTTACATAAGTTTACATATAATAGAGGTCGGGCTTATTGGTCTGTAGTTACCTGGTTCGGTTTTGTTTCCCTTCTTGTGGATCGGCATACCTGGGGGGGGGGGGGGATTTATTTACCTTTTGGTATAGATATCTAAATACCAGTGCAAAAGATGCTTTTGAAGAAATGCTACTGTGTAGATATTGAAACTTGATTCCGAGTCCTGTTTTTATCTTACATTTGTTCAGCATTAATTAGTGCTGGGGCAAATATCCAAATGTTTGAACGACTATTTTTGACATCTATTGAGATACAAAATTCCGATGTTCGTATTCACCTGGAAATTACAAAAATACCTGTAATTATTTACCGCCTCGCCAAAAGTTGTGCTACAGTTTCAAACATGGCAAATGAAAGAGCTCTGTGTGATATGCAAGATATATATATATACACACACACACACACACACATATATATATATTACACACACACACACAAACACAGGATCAACACAGTAGCTGTTGACCCTCTATTTAAAAGCTTTAAACAGCAAAAAGTAAACAAACCAGATGATAGATTATGGGCCTGCAAGCAGAGTGCTCTCTGTTGAAAGCTATCTGGTTCAAATAAAGCGTTGTGCTGCTTTAGCGCGAATGAGAATCCCATGACAGAAAAAAGGCAAGCACGTCGCTTTATGAAAACGTGTTTATGGTCTCTGTTTACTGTGAAGAAACGGCAATGGCAGGAATTAAATAAATAAATAAAATGCAGCAGAGGTCACACTAGCCTTTAAATATGTGCATTTGTAAAAAGCATGACATCTCAAAAACTGCGTCTTCAATCATAACATCTGCATATTGCATCAACATAGTTGTTATTTTCCAATGTAACTTTCAGATTAATGCAAAAAGTACACAGAAAGTAATGATAGTAGAAATAAACAAAGACAAGCTTACCATGAAATGTTTTCTTTTGAAAATCCCTATTCACAATGTAAAAATCAGTGTTGAGGAACATGCACCAATGTCTCTGCGGGTAGCTGGCAACATCAAAACTATTAACGGTTTTGCTGTTTAAAAGTTTTGTAAATTTTCCTTTAGCCCCCATATCAAAGTCTTAAGTCTTAATCATTCTCAGAAGCTTCCATTACATAAAAAAGCGTTTGCTGGTCTGCATTCGGTTCTAAGAGCTAAAATTAAAACCCTGCTCTCCTGGTATACAAGGTACAGATACAGGTATTGTAACTGCAATTGCTGCAAGTTTTGTGAAAGCAGGAAAGATGTCGGAATAGTTCTCAATAAAAACCCTGCAGGCCTCTTCCATGGTCTTAAAACCATGATTTGTGAGCATGTGCTTTACTTGTCCAAATGCTTGGCCAAGTGTCAACAGATAAGATGCTCTGATGGATTAGTGAGTCACTCTAATACGAGGGGCGTGCACAGTGCTACATCCCCTCCGCTGCTTTCTCATTTGATTTTTTTTTTTTTTTTAAAGAAGATGCAGGGAGCAGTGGAAGCATTGTACACGTTGCATTGCATAAAACTACTTTGTAATATAATCAATTATTGGATGGGGATGAAAAGGGGATCTGTTGTCTCTTACATCTGTGTTTTAGAAATGCACTGCTGTTATTTGTTTGCATTTTATTAAAATGCCCTGCGTGTATAACCTAGAATTTGCGTAAAAGTGACCTCTGAAATGCGGTGTCAACATTATGTACAAATTATTTTGGGAATAAACAAAACAACATTTAACTTGAACTGCTATTTGGCCTCCACTGGTAGTTAATTCACTGGGGTAAAGTAAGGCCTACACAACGTATTCTTTACCCCTGTGAGATTTTTCGACTTTGACGTGTTATTGCAAAGTCTTGCTGTAAAACACAGGCACACACATGGGCCACGCTCCCCTGCTGCTATGCAATCTCTGCCTGCATTCAGAGCAATATAATGCCTTTATTACGAATATCCAAATGAATATTTAAATTCTGAGCAAATATCGAAACATGAAAATCCTGTGTTTGTCACAACACTAGTATTAATGTTGATTTTAGTGTGTGGTTTGAACATACTTAGTTTCTGTTAAGGGACCAGGAAAAACCTTCATATTCTGAGGAGTCTATGCCACGGCTTACTGCTGGTACTACATTCATATCTACTGCACCCACACCAGCCACTGAACACAATGTGTGTTAATAAACAAAGGGCAAGTATATTTTCTCTATCCTGTTCAGAATTTTGCATAGAGAGCAGGGAGTTTTGTTCTTTTCACTGCTGACAAGTTTCTGCATAAAATTCCTCCTTGTATCAATCGGAAGATTCATCTAGAAACAGGCCAGTGTATTATCAATCTAACGAGGTACTTTGTACAAGATTATGTATTTGATTACATTTCAACAAACTGAAACAAGATGTGTGAATATGAGTGAGTTTTTTGTGTTTTATAAGGAGTATTGTGTGAGATTATTACGATCAGCCTGGGACCTTGTTAAAAAGCTGTGTTATGAAGAAATGTGTGTAATCTGAGTTCTAATTAGACTTGACTACAATTAAAACTGGTGTGTACTGATTTAGTGATTTGATTAATATATCAACAGGATATAAAACCATGCTAAAGAAAGAATCGAATACTGCACTGCTCCGTATCACCAGGATTTGAAAGCAATTTGCATTTCAATACCTTCCTGAATTGCCTGCTGCTCTCTGAGTTTTTCCAAGTCAGTGGTGGCCAATATGTGGAACGCAAAAGATTTTTGGTAGATCTCGGTACAAATCAGAACAAGCACTAACATATATGCATACAACAGTTTTTGTTATGGCTGATGGCAAATAACAATCCCTGACTAATAAATAATGAATACACCTAAAATAAATATTAACTTCTTACAATAGATGGCGCTAATATTTTGTTCTCACCTACAGTGAGGTCAGTAGAGAAAGTTCCAGCTGTTCCAGGTGTGCAGTTACGAGTTTGTGTTGAGGTTTCAATGGATCGTTTTCTGGTATGAGTTTCAAAAGATAGGGAGAGCCCTCTGTCGTCCAGTAGCACAGATGAAAATATCCTTACAGTTCCTGCATGAGACTAAAAAATGCTTACATGAAAAAAAGCATACATTTTAATTTAGGCATACATGTGACTAGAAATTCCTAAAGGTTGACTATAAAAAATAAACATGATTGTTTTTTTCAGCTGAAAGTATAAAACTAAAACAAAAAAAAACCCCTCAGTCTGATCTTCTCACATTGCTCAATTGTAATGTACTTTGGGAATGTAGTTTATTGGTGCCCACTGTTAATTGCTCATTAAAAACTACAAATCTCATACATCCAGAAACGTCAGCCACACCATCCCGCTACTATAAATAGGCAAGGAGCACATTCTGAGGAGGATGTTACCAGGCAGTTAGAAATCATTTAATTAAAGTTTTTGTTTTATGACTGCCTGTGCTTAATATTAAAAATGCTTTGATTGCACGTTTGTTACATTTTTGTTGTTGTGGTGGTTTTGTTTTTGCTATCATACATATTGGACACTATTATATTAAATCCCACTAATAATTGTTGGTCATAGCTTACTGGTGGAGCACGGAGCCTGTTGAGATTCACCACAATGGATCGCAGTGTTTGGTGTATTGGCCACCACTGCTCCAAGTTCTCCAATGTTTAGTTTAGGCTTAAACATTGTAATAGCTGTATGAACACAATGCTACCAAGGCAAAACCTTTATTTTTTTTTTTGACCAGTCATGTATATAATCACAGAGGGTTGTGTCCACTGTCTCCCAATGCAGCAGCTAGGATGTGTTGCAATGGAGCTGCACTGACTCGTGCCGGAGGCTCATTGCACCATTATTAAAATATGGATGTGGTGTTCAGTGTAATAAGAGAGAACAGAAGACTGTTGCTGGGTGCTTTGTGCAGTAAAGGGTTACCGGGAGCAACGGTCACCCTGTTATAAACAGTAACACTGTGTACAGTATTAATGTATAAGGCAGTCCCAGCCTTTCATTCACTGAGGGAACTGCCTGGTCACGTGAACAACAGGACACTGTATCCTCCTGGTGGTCGATGGGTATCAAACTCGTATCATTACAAAATGTATGTGTGGTATAAGAGAGCTGGTGGTGTTTCACTGCAGATTTTAAGGTCATAGATTAATATTTTTATATTAACACTTCTGGATTAAGCGGTAAAGGTTTGTTATTTGTGATTCTAAAGGCACAAAACCCCGATCCACAAACAGATGAGAACTTGAAGTATATATGGGAGATGCTGTAAATCAAGGTCAGTACATTGGGTCTACAAACAAAAATCCCATCTAACCCTAACCTCTCCTTCATTTTAAAGTTTTGCATACAGTAAAACATGCATCACACATTGTTAATGTATTGCTGTCATGTGACCGAGTTAGGTGATAAGAGCTTCAGTGACGTGTCTAAAGGTGATCATGATGCAGTGTTCTTAGATTACTGCAGCACTGGAGTCTGAAAGAGTCTGTTGGAGTCTTGGAGCAATCGTGGTGCAGAGGAAGCAGTTGGAGTACACCATGACAAACTACATTTCTTTTATATACATGTTGTTGTTTTTTTTTTTACATGAATAAAGGTGAACCATTACAAAGGTCTGCACATAGGGCTAACATCACAGTTGTCAATATTTTTGTTTGTTGTGTGACTTGTAGGACATGCCCCAAGGAAAGTGAGCAGCACGTGCTTCCGACCGAGGCACTGCTTGGATGATTTTTTAATTTTTTTTTTTTTTTTTTTTTTTTTTAACATGTTGTAGCTTGCTATATATGTGGTATAAATTGTCTTTGTGTCAAACTGAAATACTAAACAATTATGACTTGCCCTTGTTGCAACTTCAAGTTTTAAACAAATCATTTAAAAAAAAAAAAGTCTATGGCTTTAAAGGTGTAGAATACACACCCTCTTAGCCGTTAGCCCCACTTGCCGTGAAGGTAAGGAGCAGCTCATGGCTCAGTGGAGGAGGATACTGATGAGCAGCAGCTGCCTAAAGAGTATTGGTTCAAGGTTGGTGGTTTGAGAAATGCAGCAGGCTCACTTCACACTGCAGATTCGGCAGACTTCATGCTGACTGCACTGTCACTACCACCTGCTAGCTCTGGGGCAGAGCTGGCATTTAGACAAGTAAACTTGGTTAAAACTGACTTGCGAAATCATCTCCTTGATATCACAGTAGAGCAGCTACTCAATGTGAAGTTTTGTTTATGACCGGCCAAGAAGGTGTGTTCTACCTTTCAGCCATCAGCCACAAATAGCAACATGTATGAGAATAGCAGTGGAGGAGGCTGAAGCAGGGAATGAAGACATGGATACTGCAGAGTGATTGTAAATAATGAATAGTTCCCTGAATAGGTTTTTTCTGATATCTGCTTTAATATTTTGAAGTGTGTGCCATGTTTACAGTCTACTTCAATTATATTCATATGTTTTTTTTCTTTCATGTTTCCAAAGTACAAAACTACAACTACAAAAGAGAAAAGGGAACTAATTACCCAGTTTAATAAAACTCTAAGAAGTTATTGTTGTAATGATTTATCAAAGTCAACCAATCCATTTTCCTGTTCTCCCTCGGTGACCTGAGTCTCTCTGGCACTGCTCATGTCTGTTTCTTCTCCTACCTTGCTGATCACACATACCCGGTGTCTGGGTGTGGCTAACCCTCCTGTCTCTTGCTCTCTTCTGACAGGTGTCCCCCTTGGCTTAGTCCTGGGACCCCTTCTGTTTACTCTCTGCACCCGCTCCCTAGGTCCCCTCATCTCCTCCCACGGCCTCTCGTATCATCGCTATGCTGATGATGCCCAGATCATCTCCTCCTATGGCCTCTCATATCGAAATTGTTGTGCAGTGTGACAAAATGCAATGAAGTTTTTTTTTTCTCCGTGGGGTGTAAGCAGATAGTTAAGGGTCAAACTGTGCCACAGACGTATTTGTTATTTGCACAAATAATGGAATATATTCATGTAGGCAAACTGTTATTGAACTTAAGCAGCAAGGAGAGACAGAATGTTCTAGAAGTAATGTGGCTGAGTTTGTATGCATGGTAGCCAAATCTCAATCCCATTCAGTAGTGTAGGAGCCAATTTGTTTTCTGACTTACTGCATGTTGGAAAACATGGATTGAGAATTGATTAGGGGTTTGCTACGCATGTGGACTAGCAGAGCTATACTGGTGTTCTTTTCTGAAAAGAGACTAATATTGCAGATAGCACACTGTTTGGTTCAAATTGCATGTACTGCTAACCACTGATAGAGACGATGCGTCTACAAACTGCCCAACAATGACTGCAAGCTAATGAGATAACAATGCTGTGGACTAGAAGGGAACAGGCTCTAGACTTCAGAGAGATCAAAAGAGATAATCCCACTGGCATCAAAGGGGGTCGCAAGGAGATAACAAAAGGCAGATGTATGGACCTTTTGTCTCCAGGAGTGTGAAGAATGCACTGAGTTCAGAGGTTGTCACACTAGATTACACACACAGACACACACACATTAACACTCACACAATAAATTAAATTACCTTGACCATTGGTTAATGTCAGAGAAAGGGGAGGTGGACCATCTATACAGAAGGGTATTTAATGTCACGCAAACATTGTAATGTTGAGTATTCTGTATGTCCTGTACCTGGGACCAGACTCCCTGCATATCTCAATAAACCTGGCAACTGACTGAAGAAAAGGACTCTGAGCATTTTCTTGAATCTACTCACCATCTATTTTTTGTAAGTTACTTCACTGCACATATGCAACGAATAGGATGGAAAGATACCAGCAATTGACTTGTATTTGACTTGTACAAAGAGTGGAATGTGTGCAAACTGTTCTGGTTAAATAAAAGATACACAGATGAAGTGTCAGCACTGAGTGATGCAACCCCTGTGTAGAATGTTCAAGGTTACTTATGCAAACTGGTAATATGCTAATAGTGTTATTGCGAATTTACTAACATAACTGCATGCTGAGTGCTGATTGGCAAAACATATATTTCTTACTTCATAGTTACCACTGATTGATGCTAACAATATGTATAAAGCCATCCCTTAAGGACATAACTGTAGAGCAATTTTCTACACCATTGGTAGAAAACACCACATTTATTTTGGCACGTTACTTTGTTGTAGATTTGCACAGATCCCACTGGCACGTTGCTGCTCTCCTGTTCTCGGCCCCCATAGGTGCTAATTGAATAATTAAGTAGCTGTGCACCTGGTATAAAAGTTTCTGATTTCATCCATTCGAAAGATTGTTTTGTGTCCAATGTGATGTGAACTCTGGTTTGGCTGGAGTGGGGGTTGGATGCACAGCCAGCAAGAGCAGAGAAGGAATTGGACTCATTTGTGTTTGGTGGTGGATTGGGGAAATGAGAAACGACTGGAACAGCCGCCAACATGTAGGCTAGACTCCTGCTGTGCTTCCTGTCTCCCTCCGTACACGCGCATGTTTGTGTGTGTGATTTAATTGTTTTAGATTATAGTATTTTTTAAAAGGCATTGGGGATTTCGGAGGAGAGATGGAGAGTTTTTAAAGCATTGGTTTTATTGTTGTTTTTAGTGAGCCCCAGCTCCGCGATTGTCTCGAGCAGCACTGCACGGTGCAAACCTCATGCCATGACTGTGTATTCTGGACTTGTCCTATTTGTTAAATATAGTTAACCACCTGTATTTAATAAAACTATGTTCATTGCATATTGTTGTGGTTTCAGTTTATGTCTTTCTGGTATTCTGCCTGGCTGATCCCACCCTGACTGAAAAGAACGAGTGCCCATCCCGGGTGCTACACATTGAAACAACAGGGCAATGTTTGATGCGTTTTTGATGGACATACAGTACAAGTGTAATCTTACCCATTTCTCCTGTCTGTGTGAAGCCTTTTCACCACAAATGTGGCACAGGTCAAAGATGTTCTCTGTTAATTGTGTACAAGGCGAATAGTATTACTTAAAATCTCAAAATCAGTATTTTAATGACTAGGAATAGGATTATGATATCTTATTTTTACTGCTGAATACTCAATAACCAATAAACGACAGTAGTACTATTTACATTTAATGTATTGGTTTGTTACAGTAAGTTATATTACAAAGACCAAATGCAGTCAATGTTACAATTTCCTGTTTTAATGTTAGACACATTCATACTTTTTTTGTAACTGAGAAGAACAATATAATAATGCAAACCGAATCACAACTGGAAGTTTAAAATTGTTATGTAATCTGTGCAGCATTAGCATTGTATAATGGCTTACATAGTGCAAAATACTGTCACCAAAGCACACAATGAACCACAAAGGGCTGGGGGAAAAAAGTAATTGATTTTTGCAGTTTTCTTCTTATTTCTTGTTGAACTACAAACTAACCAGTTTGTGAATCAGCTCAGCAAGTATCCAACACTATTTAACAATCACACAAACACCTGACTCATCTATTAATCTCTCAGCCATCTCCCTTGGAAACATACAGATAGCATCACTACTGTTCTCGAAAACAACTGCCTCCTCATTTAAGATTAACTCTGCAACAGACAGTCTCTCAACACGTAAAGATTTATCTATCCCTGTGTTTTTCTCATTTCAAATTTAAAAAGTAACGAATATATAGGAACAAAAAGTTAAACGTCCTTGAGTGGCCCAGTCGGAGCCCCAACCTAAAGCCAATCAAAAATTTGTGGCATAATTTGAAGATTGCTGTCCATCAACGCTCCCCAAGGAACCTGACAGAGCTTGAACAGTTTTGTAAAGAAGAATGATTAAATATTGCCAAATCTAGGTGTGCAAAGTTTGTAGAGACCTATCCCAACAGACTCACAGCTGTAATTGCTGCCAAAGGTGCTTCCACCAAGTATTAACTGAGGGGGGTGGAGACTTATCCATTTATGATCTTTCAGTTTTGTATTTCTAATATATACTTTTTTTCTATATAAAAACTTTTTTCCCCTTAACAGTGCGGAGTATGGTATGTAGATAAGTGGGAAAAAAAACCTCATTTAAATGCATGAAACTCTGAGTCACTGACACAACTAAATGTGAAAAAAGTTTAAGGGTGTGTAGACTTTCTAATTTATATATAATATATATATATATATATATATATATATATATATATATATATATATTAAAATGACCACCTTTGAAACGCCAGTACATTTACTCTTAAGATGCTAGAAAAAGAGAAAATATCATCTGTTGGCTATTCCTCATGCCTGCTAGAGGGATAGGACACACCCTAGCATGGGTACATTAAGGTTTTGTATGGTATGTGGGTCCAGACATTGGCAAATTTGGTCAAATGATTCTTTCAGAGCTGCCCCCATCATAATTCAGAGATCCCATAACAACAAGGATCATTTCAATAATTGAAAAACTGTAAAATGCAATCTATATGTAATAATTAAATATTGCCAGATTTATTAAACATAAATGTAAAATGAAAGATAATGTGTAGTTTGTTTACTGTATGCATACCTGGATCATTACTATTCCTGTTAAAATAACTGCATCATAAACTGCTGTGATGAAAGTAGTGTGACAGGGCAGGCATCCTGCATATTAAAATGGTGTGTATTTTGTGTATTAATTTAAAATGTTTAGCCTCCTGTGTTGCTGATAATGGAAAATATATTAAATATTTTGATTGCTTTGATCCCTCAGTTCTGTTGTGTTGTGATTTCCACCAAAGTCTGTGTAAAAGAGCCCAGAAAAGTGTACAAAGCAAAGTGATTTTCCAGAGTAGACACCACAATTACACATTTCACACTTTACTAACAAAGGTATTGAAAGATCTACATTAGAAAACTAGGATGTTCTGAATTAATAATACTCTTGTCATGACATAGGTGTATAATGCTTCCAGAGTTATGCAAGTGCTAGCAGCAATGTCCCGGGATGATAATCACTCACAGCACCTAGTAGCACCTTATACTGGGGTGGATCAATCTACAGAGACATGTCAAAGCAACAGTGCTAAATTATTAGTAGTTAATAGTATTTAAGATTTTATTTATAAGCGCAAAGAACAGTGGAAATGAATATGATAGTATCCCACCATGCACTGTATTTTATTTTAAAATAATCTCTTATGTTTTGTATTAAGAGATCCATATTGCTATAAAGAGTAAAAAGTAAATTCAAACACACACACAACGCACGAGTAGAGCTTGAAGTTTTCAGGTTTTATTTTTAATCGGGTGACGTCCCTTTTAGCAAATCGAGCAGATTCTGTTTTCATAACTAAACTGAGGGAAAAGCTGTTAAATTACAAAAGATAATCCTTGTTTTTACCTTCGTATCTTGCTTGAGCCTAATTCTGGTCCCCTTAATTTTATTTCAAACAGACCTGACACGTGAGGTGAATTGTTCATTATATCCTACTTTTAACTTGCATTTCTTTTTTGCAGTCATCTAATTTAACATTGTGCTTTTGTTATTTTCAGTACTATTCTGCAGTATTCTAGTCTCTCTTTAGCATGGTCTAGTATCCTGTTGTATATTAATCAACTCGTTCAATCAGCGCACACCAGGTTTAATTGTACAGTCAGGTGTCATTAGAACTCAGATCACACACATTTCCTCATAACACAGCTTTAACAGGGTCCCAGCCTGATCGTAATAATCTCACACAATACTCCTTATAAAAACACAAACTCACTCGTATTCACACATCTCATTTCAGTTCGTTGAACAGTAAGGAAATATGTAATCTTGTATAAAATACTTGATTAACTTCATAATATACTGCCCTGTTTCTAGATGAATATTCCAATTGATATGAGGAGGCATTTTATGCAGAAACAGACTTGCCAGCAGTGGATAAGGAACAAAACTCCCCCATTCTGTATGTAAAATTCTGAATAGGATAGAGAAAAAAAAAAACACTTGTCCTTTGTTTATTAATACGCACATTGTGCTCAGTGGCTGGTGTAGGTGCAGTAGACATGAATACAGTACTAAGCCATGGCATAGAGTTCTCATAATATGAATGTTCTTGCTGGTCCCTTAACAGAAACTAAATATGTAAAACCACAAACTAAAATCTGCATTAATACTGAATAGAAATGTAAAATAAAAACAGGAATGAAAATCAAGTTTCAGTATCTACACAATAGCATTCCCTCATGACAAAAAAAAGGTTTGTGTCAAAGCATCTTTTGCATTTGTATTTGTCTATACTACAACATACATAAATCAATGCAAAATCTACAGACCACACAACCACGTTTATTTCCACTACCACACTGCATTTTATGTTATTTACAAAAGCAGCCACAAATACAAGCATGAACAATGCACGTTGCAAAGCCACACGTCGCTAAATATTCAGTCATTCATGTTTACCTGTAAATACATCATGTGACACTAAAAATTTTTCACTAGTGATAGTGATAAATTTACAAAACAGGAGGTCCATAGGCCAACCGCTAAATATTCAGTCATTCATGTCAAAATACATCAATGATAGGACACAATCATTTTTCAATAGTGATAGTGATAAATTTACAAAACAAATCCTCCAGGCGGTTGCCCAGTAAGGATGGTGCAGTCTTGTCTCTGGGATGCTACATACCGGGGTCGGGATAGTCATTCCCATCAATTTATTTATTTATTTATTTTCAAGTTCATGAAGTTTAAATGCTAAACACTGAAACTCAGAGTTGAAGTGCATTTTTATCATATAAAATTATGTGTGATTATGAGTGATAAACAAAACAGTAATTACACAGGGATTCATAATGCAAGGTTAACGTTTTTTTTTCCTCATGAGTGAAAAGTCCCATTTTACATAGTCTTTAAGGTTTTTCTCCTGTGTGAATTAGCTGGTGTGCTTTCAGGGATCCTGAGTGACTGAAACTCTTCCCACAGTCAGAGCAGCGATACGGTTTCTCTCCTGTATGAGTTCGCTGGTGTGCTTTCAGGTTTCCTGCCTGACTGAAACTCTTCCCACAGTAAGAGCAGCAATACAATTTCTCTCTGTGAATTTGTTGGTGTAAAACAAGGCTGTCTGACCGACTGAAACTCTTCCCGCAGTCAGAGCAGCAATACGGTTTCTCGCCAGTGTGAATTCGGTGGTGGAAAACAAGGCTGTTTGACCGACTGAAACTCTTCCCACAGTCAGAGCAGCGATAAGGTTTCTCTCCTGTGTGAGTTCGCTGGTGTACTTTGAGGGTTCCCGAGTGACTGAAACTCTTCCCACAGTCAGAGCAGCGATACGGTTTCTCTCCTGTATGAGTTCGCTGGTGTGCTTTCAGGTTTCCTGCCTGACTGAAACTCTTCCCACAGTAAGAGCAGCAATACAATTTCTCTCTGTGAATTTGTTGGTGGTAAAACAAGGCTATCTGACCGACTGAAACTCTTCCCGCAGTCAGAGCAGTAATACGGTTTCTCTCCTGTGTGAATTCGCTGGTGGAAAACAAGGCTGTTTGACCGGCTGAATCTCTTCCCACAGTCAGAGCAGTGATACAATTTCTCTCCTGTATGAGTTCGCTGGTGTTTTTTCAGGGTTCCTAACAGACTGAAACTCTTCCCACAGTCAGAGCAGCGATACGGCTTCTCTCCTGTGTGAGTTCGCTGGTGTGAAACAAGACTGTCTGTCCTACTGAAACTCTTCCTACATATAGTGCAGCAATACGGTTTCTCCCCTGTGTGCATTCGCTGGTGTGAAACAAGGCTATCTGTCCTACTGAAACACTTCCCACAGTCCGAGCAGCGATATGGTTTCTCTCCAGTGTGAGTTCGCTGGTGTGAAACAAAGTGTCCGGACTGACTGAAACTCTTCCCACAGTCGGCGCAATGATACCGCTTCTTTCCTGTGTGAATTATCTGGGTTTTTTTTGGATGTCCTAACTCGGTGAAACCTTTCCCACAGTCAGGATATTCTTCAGCACCCGCACTCGCTTTAGCTGCTGGACTGGAACCTGGAAAATATGAACAGGAAAGAAAGTAAGAGGGACTGCTTGCAGGCTTAGGGCATGTGGCTAGGTGGTGGTGGAGTGGATTAAAGCATGTGAATTTCAGCTGTGGGGGATTGCACTGGGTTACACCAGTTCATAAACTTAAAGAGTAAGTAGCGGGGTTCTAAAAAATTATAGCATTACATGTGTTGCTACAACTGTTTGAATAACATACACGTAATTTTTCTTTTCATTGTCAACATCCTGACAACTATTCATACATAACTTTAAAGTCTGTTGCAGATTTTTTTTTTTTTTTAATGTTCACTCTACAGTAATAATGCTCCATGATGTGGTACGGAAAAGAAGAACCAGAGCACTTTTTTTTTTGTATCTCTCTTCCTACAGTGATTTACAGGACAGATCTCAAACCCCAGTGCACTAGAGCAGCCATTTTGATAACAGCTGTGAAACAGACTTTAACCCTTTGTGACCTTATGTCAGACCAAGTCCGACATTACCATTTTCCCTTTCAGGTCTGTAGCAGCCAATAATGTAATAACTACCGTTAATGTAATACATTTTCCATTCTTAATGTAATAAAAGTCAATAATGTAATAAAATTTCTGAACCAATAACGTAATAACTTTTTGCCCATAATGTAATAAGTTCTTACATTATTGGCTGGCTATTACATTATTGGCTGGGTTAAAAAAAATAAATAAAAATTGTAATAATTGGAGCCGATAATGTAATAATATACTTATAGCACTGTGTGTTTAAGTTTTATTTATTATTAAGTGTCACACTTACCCTTACTGTTGCTTCTTTCAAATAGCTGCTCAAAAACCTGACCAATCCTGACCCCTGAATCTTAGTCCTAACTCTGAGAAAACGCACACACTCTCTCTGAGAATTAAGACTATTTATTTGTTTGTAGACTTATCTCCAGCACTGCCTTCTACTCCTTAGCCATTTGAGTACCAAATGAAGTGGGAGCACACATGTTTGCAAAAACAGACAATTACTCTTATGTTGTATACTATGAAATCTATGCCTCTTTCAGTATACTTATTGAACCAAACTGGCACTATTATCCCGTGTGCTCAACTTTCAACCTCTTAATGCAAAATTCTAAACTATGAAATATAGCATAACATGACCTACAAATATAACTTTGGTAACACATCTTTCAGCTTTATAATGATAAAGGACAGTTTAAGGTCCCTTTTTAAAGAACTAAACTCTCTGATACTGTACTGTACCTTTGACAAAATGGAGGTAAGGTACTGGAGGTAAAGTTCAATCTCAAATGAAAAGTAACTTCCACTCATTTACAAATATAAAAAAGAACTCGAGAGAATCAAAATGAAATTATCTGCTGACCGAAAAAAAAAACACCACAAAAAAAAATGGTCATTACATCTTCCAGTAGATGTCCTTAACTTTGTACTGTCCAAAGGCTATGTGACTGAGCAGAATCCAATCTCTCATCCATCATTTGTCCTTACCAAATAACTCTTTTATACGTGTGCTGAGACCACTGCTGCGTCCAGCAGCCTTGTATATCTTCATAACACTAATGGAACAGTCATTCTCTTTGTCCAGTTCCAAACTCTCTGCAAGTGCCTCTCTTATGTACAGGTTGGGATGATATGGTCTAGATAGTTCACGGAATAAGAGCGAGACTCTACTGAATGTCCCCAGCATTGACATATCTAGATTGAGAGATAACTCAATAATTTTTTATAAGATTTCTGATGGTAGGTATTGAGCTCCATGCTCATTGTCAGGATTCACTACCATGTCAACCAAAGGGTTAGCCATAGACTGAACTTCAGGGTTAGCCAGAGGCCCAGGTTCAAGGTCAGCCAGAAGGCCAAGTTCAGGGTCGGCCAGAGGGCCAGGTTCAGGGTCAACTCCAGTAGGTGTTCGATCTGGTTTTCTGAAAGACAGTCTATGCCTCTCTGCCTCCTGAATGGCCTGAATATAAGGAAAAATTGGTCCATTCAAACTTAAATAATGTTCCCCGTGTCCCTCAGCAAAATGTCCAAGAACCGAGGCCAGCTTTCACCGGATGGTGAAATAACAGAGGTTGCATCCAAACCAAGAGTTGACACAACAACAAACTGAACATTGAATATCTGGGAGGCTCTTTGAAGAGTTATGTGGTCACCATATGTGCCATGTTGTGCCATCCTCTGGAAATAATCCCCCCATGTCCCCTCCACATACTCAGAAAGTGGCGTCCCATCCACTCCATGCGGATGAAATGTTAGATCAGCCACAATTTCTTCTCACAATGTTGATGCAAAACGGAATATTCCAACGGTCGCCAATTGGTCAGCAACAGCAGCAAATTGGCAACTGCCATCTGGAATCGGGTCTAAACGAATGTTCAGGTTTGATGACTCAAAAGACTCCAATGTCTCCTCATGTGTGTAAGGAATTAGCAGGTGGGTTTGCTGAACTGTTTTGGGCTGAGACTTTGGGCGCTGCTTTTCCTCCAGTCTTGTGACACTGGTCACATCAGACACTGAAAACCACTTTTGTGCTAGAGTGGGGCTATTGGGCATATGGAACTGAACCTTATATTTGTGCAACTTTAGGTTTCTTTTCACAACTAAACCTGGTAATACAAAGTGCCTTTGTGAAACTCTACGATTACCGCTCTTCACCCTGACCAACACATTGTCATTTACCCAGTATATAGAGGCTTTATGACTTCCAGACAAAGTCATTCATCTTGTGCAGCGTTGTGTTGCCTTTCGTGCCCTTCTCCTAATCTTCATTCGGTTATCCTCAAACAAAAGCCTATGCTTTTGGGTAGGCAGTGTTTTGTGGGTTGGTAGTCAGTGTTCTTCATGAACTTGAGCTGGGGAACAGGTTAACCGATTGGACAGTCTATGACTTTTTCTTCCATAGTACACCTGAAAAGGAGCCATCCAACTTAAAACCTCCTTTGGGTCTTCATTCATTATCCTGGCATAAATTGGTAAATGCTTGACCCAGCTGACTCCTCCTTGTTGATAGTTAACTAGGTCATACATAATCTTTTTCCTCAGTACACGGTGGCTCCTCTCAACTTTACCCTGGCTCTGGGGATGATATGGCGAGCTCTGAATTATTTTCACCTGAAGGGATTCCATGAGTTTTCATACTGCACCTTTGAATTCCTTTCCTTGATCATGTTGTAAAATCTTTGGTGGACCATGCTCAGAGTAAATGTCCTCAAGATGTTTGGCAATCTCAGCGCTGTGTTTACTCTTCAATGGTCTTAGCCATATGTATCTGCTAAATACATCTACTATGGTCAGGATATACCTATATGTGGCTTGGCCATGCGCAACTCTCCATTTGCCCATGTCAAGAAGGTCAATCTGGTGGCGATCTTGAACTGCTTTGGCTTTAATGGATTTTGGAATGGGTTTGTTTCCAAATATCGTCTTATGCAAATGGTAGCTTCTTGACCTGTCCAATGTGTCTTGTACACTAGCTCGACTGATGCCAGAGTATTCTTCTCTAAGGTGTATGTTCACCTTTCTTGCACCAGAGCCTTTTGTTTCATCAAGAACCCTGTTCACAAGTGTGGGGATAGTTGACTTCTTAGCTACCAATTTTCCAGCAAATGTAATTGCCTGGCCCTCCTCACTGAGGGCGTAAAGTTGCCTATTCCACCACAGTCGAACAAGAGCAGAACGCTGGGTCCTTGATCTCTGTGCTACAGGGACATTAAATTCCCCCTTGAGTGCCTTGAGTATCACATCATAGGTCTCATCTGACATTGCTCTCTGTCCATGTCCTGCACATACCCAAATGATACAGGACAGGAGAAAGATTGTTTGCAGTATTCTCATTGTTCCAGATCTGTCAAATACATGAAATGGTGTTAAATAGTAAGCCTCATCTTTTTTATCACTACTGAGGTGCTGCAGTGTCAAACCCTGGTCCTGAAAAACTACAGAAGGTACATGTTCCCTAGTCCAATCAGACATGAGTACTATGGATTTTAAGAGACATTCAAGTTTGTATGGAATTGATGTGTACTGATTGGTAAGTGGCACCAAACATTCTACAACCCTTTGAGGTACATTATTTCCTTCTATAAACTCTAAACTGAGGACATTACATGACCTAACATACAAAATAAGCTTATGTATAACAGAGAGTTTCAATTAAAGGGCAATACACAGTTGTGTTACATAAACATATTATCAATCTCTTTGCACATAGCAATTCCCCATAATGTTATTGATAGGTAGAAATTACATATAAAAAACGAACAACAATATTTCCAACACTTGGCTCTTACACAATGGTTTACGAAACACATAACTGTGTTAATTGGGAAGTTTTCCACACAAGCTCTGAAGGACCAGGGTTGAGATCTGCATTGTACATGATGTCACTGGTATTATCACATTGTCATAGATAGCTAATAATTAGCCTATAGTTAGCTATAGTCATTTAACTTTAATTAGAATGATCTCACTAATTTATATATCCTCTTGCACTAAATATATGATGTTAATGTATGTGCATGAATCTCAACTAAATGAACTGTATTTACTAACTTAAATTAGATCACTAATTACCTTTCAACATGTGTGATAAGGACGACATAAGTTTGCAAACAACTGAAGAAAGCCTAATGTCAGAGTCACATGATGATAACTTGTCAATCAATGGCCATCTAGTGGTCAATTATGGGTACTGCAAAATACACGTTTTCAAGAATGAACTGTAGATATCATTTTCTTCAGTTTTAGATTCTTTGTCGAGCTTGTAATGGCTGTATTCAGATAGCCAGGGATGTATATAGGGCAAGCATTCTGATTTGGTAATACATTTTCATGTAACCTTTCAGGAGTCAGGTCTGGTATAAATACAGTAGAGAGAGAGAGGGAGAGGGCTGAATAGCTATAATAGTGTGGTTGAAACTGTTTGCTTGAAAACGTTATTTAAAAATGTTTAATTAAAGATGACATTTTTTCATGAAAAGAAATGGTGGTCTTTGTATTCGAGGACAAAGCATCTTCAAAGAGGTTTACATTTCATATTATATGACATAAGAGTAATTGTCTGTGTTTGCCAAGATGTGTGCTCGTACTTCACTTGGTACTCAAATGGTTATGGAGTAGAAGGCAAGGCTGGAGATAAGTCTACAAACAAATAATAATAAATAGTCTTAATTCTAGAGAGAGAGAGAGAGAGAGAGAGAGAGAGAGAGAGTGTGTGTGTGTTTTCTCAGAGTTAAGACTAAGATTCAGGGGTCAGGATTGGTCAGGTTTTTGAGCAGCTATTTGAAAGAAGCAACAGTAAGGGTAAGTGTGACACTTAATAATAAATAAAACTTAAACACACAGTGCTATAAGTATATTATTACATTATCGGCTCCAATTATTACAATTTTTATTATTTTTTATTAACCCAGCCAATAATGTAATAGCCAGCCAATAATGTAAGAACTTATTACATTATGGGCAAAAAGTTATTACGTTATTGGTTCAGAAATTTTATGAGGTTATTGGCAGTTATTACATTAATGGTAGTTATTACATTATTGGCTGCTACAAGGTCCGATGTTGGAACTCGACTGTTTTGGGTGAAACCAATCTCCAGAATCAAAATCTCCCTTCAAAGTTCTCCTGTAATTGTTTCAGGTCTATTTCCTCTACAAATATATATTTTTCAACACTATTATATTGCATGTTTATAATATCCATATATTTTTACACATTACATTTGTAATGATATATACCACACTTTTGTGTGTGTGTGTGTAAGCAATGGCAACATTATATCTATATCTTTATTTGAGGTTCATAGTAGTGAGTCCTATCTTGAACTGGTTAGGGTAGTACAGGAAAAACAAATAGCTAGTAATGAAACCTACCCGCTGCCTCCCTCCCTCACAACCACACTGTGGATAACACACAATCTAGAATTCACATGTCACAGATACTGAGAGTCACTTACCTGCTAGACTGCATTCTGAACGTGACCGTCTGTCTTCCATTCCACCTCCTTGCGTGCTGTTGGGAGAGCCCTCCTCTCCAGCACCTTGCTCTCTCACACAGATTCTCTCCAGCACCACACTACACTCCCGCAGGCGTACAGGCTCCAGCTCAGGGATGTTTGGTTTCAAGTCCTCGGATTCTTCTTTCACTGGTTCCATGTGAAAGAACTCTAGTTCAGGGGGCTCCTGTTTAATACAGACAGTTTCCAGCACCTCTTCTTGTTTAACAGGATGGGGTTCTTCTGACCGAAGGATCTCTAATTCATTGTGCTCAGCTTTAATGTCAGAGACTTCTGGCTGACTGCTGTCACATTGCATCTCACAGAGCTCCTGTTTATTGGGGAGGGAAGCCAGCCCAGAGAACTCCACTCTAATGGGGACAGGGTCAAGTTCAGGGAACTCCTCTTTAATCTGGACTGACTCCATCATCACACTGCTTGGTAGCTGCTGGGGGGAAAAAAGCATTTATTTATTTAATTAAATTCAGTGCTACCTAAGGCCATTCAAGGGGACTACAAACAGCAGGGGTGGCTTTACTATTGAAGATGCAGAATTTCTTATATGTTTGTAACACCATATATTTTATGTGTCTAAGTCTGGTTTGATGAATGATGGATGAAAGTTAGGGAGTTGAAGAGGTGTTTTTTTTTTATTTTTTTATTTTTTAAACTGCATCTCTGACTGGGAAGAGGCTTTCAAATAAAGCTGCCGCGACCTACAGAGTATCCACAAGACCAAACAAAAATAGAAAGTAAAGCGACTACACGGACTGTATAGCCCCAAAAATAGTCAATAAAGACTTTCTCAAGGACTGGCAGCTGCCAATCAATATGTTCTCTCTCAAAAATAATAAATGTCTGTCGCCTTCTCTTCTCACACACGGCGTCTGGGTGAGCTGTCGAAGCCCCGCCTCTCAGCTCGAGCTGTGCGGCTTCTCTGATCTAGGAGGCTCGCTCTGCCACTCGAGCTCACCTACAATTTAAATAGAACGGCTGCTTTTCAGACCGAATGCATTTTAAAGATAAATGATGCTAATAATATGTCTATAAAGAAATATTTTATGTCCTCACGACTCACTAAAAATATATATAATTATTTACCTTGTATACCTGTATGTATATGTGTGTGTGTGTGTATATATATATATATATATATATATATATATATATATATATATATATATATATACACACCACACACACACACACACACACACACACACACATATATACACACACACAGTACTGTGCAAAAGTTTTAGGCAGGTGTGAAAAAATGCTGTAACGTAAGAATGCTTTCAAAAATAGACATGTTAATAGATTATATTTATCAATTAACTAAATGCAAAGTGAGTGAACAGAAGAAAAATCTAAATCAAATCCATATTTGGTGTGACCACCCTTTGCCTTCAAAACAGCATCAATTCTTCTAGGTACACTTGCACAAAGTCAGGGATTTTGTAGGCATATAGTCAGGTGTATGATTAAACAATTATACCAAACAGGTGCTAATGATCATCAATTCAATATGTAGGTTGAAACACAATCATTAACTGAAACAGAAACAGCTGTGTAGGAGGAATAAAACTGGGTGAGGAACAGCCAAACTCAGCTAACAAGGTGAGGTTGCTGAAGACAGTTTACTGTCAAAAGTCATACACCATGGCAAGACTGAGCACAGCAACAAGACACAAGGTAGTTATACTGCATCAGCAAGGTCTCTCCCAGGCAGAAATTTCAAGGCAGACAGGGGTTTCCAGATGTGCTGTCCAAGCTCTTTTGAAGAAGCACAAAGAAACGGGCAACGTTGAGGACCGTAGATGCAGTGGTCGGCCAAGGAAACTTACTGCAGCAGATGAAAGACACATCATGCTTACTTCCCTTCGCAATTGGAAGATGTCCAGCAATGCCATCAGCTCAGAATTGGCAGAAAACAGTGGGACCCTGGTACACCCATCTACTGTCCGGAGAAGTCTGGTCAGAAGTGGCCTTCATGGAAGACTTGCGGCCAAAAAGCCATACCTCCAACGTGGAAACAAGGCCAAGCGACTCAACTATGCACGAAAACACAGGAACTGGGGTGCAGAAAAATGGCAGCAGGTGCTCTGGACTGATGAGTCAAAATTTGAAATATTTGGCTGTAGCAGAAGGCAGTTTGTTCGCCGAAGGGCTGGAGAGTGGTACACGAATGAGTGTCTGCAGGCAACAGTGAAGCATGGTGGAGGTTCCTTGCAAGTTTGGGGCTGCATTTCTGCAAATGGAGTTGGGGATTTGGTCAGAATTAATGGTCTCCTCAATGCTGAGAAGTACAGGCAGATACTTATCCATCATGCAATACCATCAGGGAGGCATCTGATTGGCCCCAAATTTATTCTGCAGCATGACAACGACCCCAAACATACAGCGAAAGTCATTAAGAACTATCTTCAGCGTAAAGAAGAACAAGGAGTCCTGGAAGTGATGGTATGGCCCCCACAGAGCCCTGATCTCAACATCATTGAGTCTGTCTGGGATTACATGAAGAGAGAGAAGCAACTGAGGCTGCCTAAATCCACAGAAGAACTGTGGTTAGTTCTCCAAGATGTTTGGGCCAACCTACCTGCCGAGTTCTTTCAAAAACTGTGTGCAAGTGTACCTAGAAGAATTGATGCTGTTTTGAAGGCAAAGGGTGGTCACACCAAATATTGATTTGATGTAGATTTTTCTTCTGTTCACTCACTTTGCATTTTGTTAATTGATAAATATAAACTATTAACATGTCTATTTTTGAAAGCATTCTTACTTTACAGCATTTTTTCACACCTGCCTAAAACTTTTGCACAGTACTATATATATATATATATATATATATATATATATATATATATATATATATATAGTCTTTGCAAAAAATACATTAATGCAGCAGTTACGGTTTCACTGATTGTCACAAAAGCAAGAAAATGTGGCGTTAGGGCAGCTCATGCCTGGTATGAAGAGATGGCTGCCAAGTGCACTTTGAGAGTCGTCAACTGTAGGCCTGACTGGGAGGGACTACAGATAATCCAGGATGCTCTCCACTGGGCAGGACAGAGGTCTAGCTCTGTGCCCCGACACCAAATGGAAAATCTTTTCAATTTGAAGGCGTAGCACTGGTGGTTTCGAGTACTTCAGAGAGGCCTGAACAACATGCAGATAATATTCTTCTTCCCCTTTAATTCTGTCTGGAAGGTCATTAAACTTGCTCCTCCTACCCACCCGGGTGGTATCCTCCTCGGCACAGGCTTGTGACGTCAGACCTTACATGCTGGAAGCAAGAATCTGTGTGCCATGTGCCAGGGGAGGTCGTGGGTTGTTTGATGTGCATCATATACCACTCCTAGAACTACAGTTACATGTGAGTAACCCTCATTTCTAAGGCCATGGATAAGGTACACTATCCACACTTATGGCAGACTCCTAGCAGTTCTCTGTGTGGAGGGGTAAAGACACCCCCTATTTAGGACAAAGAGACAGCAACTGCAAGACAAGCACCCCAGCGTAACTCAAGATCGATATGGTAATGGGAGGTACAGGTGTGTGTTTACTTCCAGATAGCAGCCCTGCAGACTTCTGGATAGGAATGTCCCTGGAAGCAGCCATTCAGGAAATAGTATATCTGGTGGAAGGAACCTTATGATTATTTGAACGCTTTGAAATGCTAGAAAACGGTAACAGTGCATTGAGATATGTCAATTACTTGCATTGAGATCAAAAGTGCATGCAAATATAGTTCTATTTTTGTAAAGTTGATCCGGTTCTGCAGCCTGAAGTGTTCGTGTGTATCCATGGCTACAGCACCGGTGGACCATGATGATGGGTGTCTCTTGTATCATCTGGAAAGAGTTGCATGCTCTGTGTCGTACCTGATGATGGCAGTATGTAGTTGCTTGTGTTGTTTGGTTCCTATGGCTGCTTGTGTTGGGGTGGGAATGGCGAGCTTGGGTTAAAAACCCTAAGACCACATTTCCTTGCTTTTGTGGTGATGAGTTCAACAATAACTGATGCATTAACATAGTTTGTTGCAATGAATCTCCTTGCTTTTCATTACAAACTGCACCACTTCTGTGGAGGTGTTCCATACAAGACTGCTGCATTTTACCACATTATATTAGACATGTTAATACAAAGAGTGCAAACTCAGTAATTCTAGAACAGTAAAACAATGTAAATTTTTAATTAAAATCGTTTGGATCTACATAGTTTTTAAAATCTACGATTCATAATGGTAAGGTAAGAAATGAAGTGTCTCTAAACGATGGTTCACATGAGACAACAAAAGTGATAAAGTGATGTAGCAGCCCTTTATATCAGTTTAAACAGGTTTCTGTGCTCACTAACTGTTTTGCTGAGATTAAGCTCTGGATGAAACAGAATTTTCTGCAGCTCATCAGCGACAAGACTGAAGTGATGCTATTAGGAACCCCGCATCAACTGCAGAAATCCAGTTGTCAAAACATGACCATTGACGGGGTGCTTGAGCAGCATGTTAGGAATATTACCAAGTTGTCCTTTTTCCATCTAAAGAAGGTTGCCTGGCTGCGCCTTGTCTTGTCACTGTCTGCTGCAGAAAAGCTTGTACATGTGTTTGTATCCTCCAGGCTTGACTATTGTAATGTCTTACTTACTGGGGTGTCAAAGAATACCCTTCAAAAGCTCCAGTATGTTCAGAATTCTGCTGCTAGGGTGCTGACGAGGTCTCGCTCTGGTGGTCACATAACCCCCATACTGAAATCATTACACTTGTTACCGGTCAAATACCGCATTGATACAAAGTACTGCTACTGACTTTCAAAGCCAATAGAGGAACCTCTCCCTCTTACATTTCTGAGTTAGTTACCACCTTCACTCCTTGTCGTGCTTTGCGCTCCTCCAATGCCGGCCTTTTTCCCCTGACTAAACTGCGTACAGTGGGTGACAGGGCTTTTTCCTCCTATGCTCCTAAGCTGTGGAACACACTTCCTTCTGAGATCCCTGATTCTGAGTCTCTGTCTATTTTCAAATCCCACCTCAAAACTCATTTATTTAAAATTGGCATTCTTATGACTTTTATTATCATTGCATTTGTAATTCCAACGGTTTTAATATATTTTCTATGTTTTATTTATTTATTTATTCATTCTGTTTTCACTTTTGTTAAGCGCTTTGCGATATTTATTTATGAAAGGTGCTATATAAAATAAAGATTTTTATTATTATTATTATTATTATTATTATTATTATTATTATTATTTAATGGACAATAGGTTCATTTCACAAGGTCTCAAAATGCCTCATTCATCGTTAATGAAACATTTATAATGCGATCTTCATTAACAGTAATAAATAAACAATCATGAACATAAAACAAATGTAAATAATTGTTTTTTACAATTGAAAGCAATGATTTAACATACTGCTTATTCTTAGAACTTTGTGTGATTCTATTAAATTAAATTAAATGTTAAACTGCAGTTACAGGGTCATTTCACTGTGGTTTACTGTTAACTGCAGGAACAATTGGACAGTACTGCAGCAGTCAGTCTGCAGTTCTAATGTAATTTTACTACACTGTGGTGTTAAACTGCAGTTACAATGATTATTACAGTAGTAAAGTCTGGTGTTAATCTGTCGTTACAACGTCATTTTATTTCAGTCTATTGTTAATCTGTAGTTACCATGCGATTCTATTACAGATTTATATTACGCTGCAGTTGCAATCTGACTCTATTACAGGATACTGAAACTGCAGCTGCGATGTGTTTTTACTGCTTTTTGGTGTTAAACTGCACGTACAATGCGATTCTGCATCTCCGTTGAAAATGTCACAAAAAATGTATCTTTTAAAAGAGTGAAAGGTATTATATAGTCGGTATATTATATTTTCGGTAGTTTGCCTGCAACTCAAAACTGTAACTAGGCCGCAAATATCTTGGCAATAATGTTAAACATAAAAACATTGTTTTCATATTGGAACGATCTTGTTGATGCCGCCACGCAGTTTTCATTTAGCAAACAAAGGACCTGCCACACCCGTAACGTCGCAAACAACTAAAATTTATTATTATTATTATTATTATTATTATTATATTATTATTATTAATAATAATAATAATAATAATAATAATAATAATAATAATAAATGCAATATTATTATTATTATTATTATTATTATTTTATTATTGTTTTATTGTCCACGCCTACAAACTGGTATGCAATATAGTATTACTTAACTAAAAAGAAAAAATAAATAAAAAATCTCTGCACGGCTTACTGTTTATCTTGTACTGTTTCAGAAACGACGCAGCGTGTTTGAAATGCCAGCAGGCCAGTGTTCTCAGACGGATTTTGTGGGCGTGCTCCTAACCCGGGTCTCAGCTGCTCCACACAGGCAAGCGTCCATTCCGGGGCGGGGCTATAGTTTAATAATACGGTAATTGTAGCAGCACTTTAAAACTGTGAATGTTGCCAACTTTAAATATCAATTGTATATATTCGATTTGATTTTGTGTTTAAGAATTATTATTATTATTATTATTATTATTATTATTATTATTATTATTGAGTAGGTGCATCATCTAATAAAAAACTACAAATTCGGAAATATGAAGAAAGCTACTTAAAAATTGGATTTCCCTTTGTTGGAACTGCAGATGAACCTTGTGTTGTTTTTTTGTTTTGTTTTTCTTAAACGGCGTTTAATTTAAATTAGAACTCACTTTCCGTGGCTATGGGAAAGGATACAGAAGGGAACATAACAGTGTCTTAGCTAGATGTGGCCAGATTGAATCGGCAGCACCGATCTGCATGACAGAAAGAAATACACACCAGAGTTTATTTAATCAGGGTAATTAAATATATATTATATATATATATATATAAAATAATTATATATATATATATATATATATATATATATATATATATATATATCCTTACAGTTCTATAATTAAAATAATTGTTATCAGTGTGAGAAGCAAACACGAATGGATTCAGAACAGTGAGAGAATGTACCATGAAAGGGTTTGCATGACCATGTTTGTTTTACTGTTAAGAAGCAAGCCTGCGGTAATCTGTTTCTTTAGATACGTCCGTGCAGTTTTGTATAAAATTAAGCTTTGCCATTTTTAATCAAAATAACCTACTTTAGTAATTTATATAAAAAAAGTTTTTGGATGTTTATTTCTGTCCTCTACAGTGGCTTCTGAAAGTACTGATCCCCCTTGGCATTTTTCCTATTTTGTTGCCTTACAACGTGGAATTAAAATTGATTTTTGGGGGGTTTGTATCATTTGATTTACACAGCATGCCTACCGCTTTGAAGATGCAAAATATTTTTTATTGTGAAACAAACAAGAAATAAGACAAAAAAACTGAAAACTTGAGCGTGCATAAGTATTCACACCCGAAAGTCAATACTTTGTAGAGCCACCTTTTGCAGCAATTACAGCTGCAAGTCTCTTGGGGTATGTATCTATAAGCTTGGCACATCTAGCCACTGGGATTTTTGCTCATTCTTCAAGGCAAAACTACTCCAGCTCCTTCAAGTTGGATGGGTTCCGCTGGTGTACAGCAATCTTTAAGTCATACCACAGATTCTCAATTGAATTGAGGTCTGGGCTTTGACTAGGCCATTCCAAGACATTTAAATGTTTCCCCTTAACCACTCGAGTGTTGCTTTAGCAGTATGCTTAGGGTCATTGTCCTGCTGGAAGGTGAACCTCCGTCCCAGTCTCAAATCTCTGGAAGACTGAAACAGGTTTCCCTCAAGAATTTCCCTGTATTTAGCCCCATCCATCATTCATTCAATTCTGACCAGTTTCCCAGTCCCTGCCGATGAAAAACATCCCCACAGCATGATGCTGCCACCACCATGCTTCACTGTGGGGATGGTGTTCTCGGGGTGATGAAAGGTGTTGGGTTTGCACCAGACATAGCGTTTTCCTTGATGGCCAAAAAGCTCAATTTTAGTCTCATCTGACCAGAGTACCTTCTTCCATATGTTTGGGGAGTCTCCCACATGCCTTTTGGCGAACACCAAACGTGTTTGCTTATTTTTTTCTTTAAGCAATGGCTTTTTTCTGGCCACTCTTCTGTAAAGCCCAGCACTGTGGAGTGTATGGCTTAAAGTGGTCCTATGGACAGATACTCCAATATCCGCTGTGGAGCTTTGCAGCTCCTTCAGGGTTATCTTTGGTCTCTTTGTTGCTTCTCTGATTAATGCCCTCCTTGCCTGGTCCATGAGTTTTGGTGGGCGGCCCTCTCTTGCCAGGTTTGTTGTGGTGCCATATTCTTTCTATTTTTTAATAATGGCTTTAATGGTGCTCCGTGGGATGTTCAAAGTTTCAGATATTTTTTTATAACCCAACCCTGATCTGTACTTCTCCACAACTTTGTCCCTGACCTGTTTGGAGAGCTCCTTGGTCTTCATGGTGCCGCTTGCTTGGTGGTGCCCCTTGCTTAGTGGTGTTGCAGGCCTTTCAGAACAGGTGTATATATACTGAGATCATGTGACAGATCATGTGACACTTAGATTGCACACAGGTGGACTTTATTTAACTAATTATGTGACTTCTGAAGGTAATTGGTTGCACCAGATCTTATTTAGAGGCTTAATAGCAAAAGGGGTGAATACATATGCACGCACCGCGTTTCTGTTATTTATTTTTTAGAATTTTTCATTTCACTTCACCAATTTGGACTATTTTGTGTATGTCCATTACATGAAATCCAAATAAAAATCCATTTTAATTCCAGGTTGTAAGGCAACAAAATAGGAAAAATGCCAAGGGGGGGGTCAATACTTTCGCAAGCCACTGTACTTCATTTAAAGCTGTCATTAACATTGTTAAACCGTTTCTTTTTTTTAATTACATCATGGATATCTGGCAAACGAGCAAAAACATTTTTCTATCTATACATTCAAAAAATATATCTGGTTTACTGTGTTTGCAGAGTATTGATTGGAAATTAGATTGGTTATCAATAGAAATATAAAATAAACCTGTTAGTGTTTTTGTATTACTTAAAAAAGACGATCACATATAAAAGTGAAAGTAATATATATGCGCACATTGTAGCATTCATTGGAAGACGCGGGAACAAGAGGGCAGTAGGCTTGTGTTTCTGCTTACTGTTTTAGTGTTAGAACTATGACTCTTTCAACACAAACTTTGAGTTCAAATATTTTAAGTGCACAATACATCATTTAAGTCAGCACAAATGCCATTTTTAAGGCAAGTTGTTTGGGTAGGAATATACATCAGTACATATATTCCTGAAGATATTATTACAGTTTAAATGAAGAGCACTCCCAGTATGGACAATTTTAAATGCAACTTCTTACAGATCCTGTCATGCTTGACCAGAACAGCAATAGAAAACATGCACTGTTCCCTTTCAAGTGGAATGACAACCATTACCAATGGGAAGAGACCTCACTGAGCATATATATTTTAAAAAACTGCCCTATCAGGGCCCTGTTGTGAGTAGGAAGTCCCTCCCACCTCCTCTTGAAGAGGGTCGTCCTCACAGTAGCATATTGCCATGTTATCGCTCAGTCTACTAAGTCAGGTCACAGATTGCCTCGCGTGTCTTTGTTGTGGAAATTGGTTAATTTGTTTGGTTCTTAGAGCCTATAAATTTATTCACATGGTAAGCTGCACCCTCGAGTGTTTTCGAGATTGCTCTTGCCTCAGTCTCGCGTCAGTATTGCTGACTAGAGCTGGTTTCGACCCCTCTTTTGAGATTGGCAAACAGCCGTAATTCTCATTTTACTACCTCATGTAGTCAAAATTACCATTGTGTGAGCTGTTGTGGTGCTGTAGGGTACTCTGCTGGCTTGCAGCATCGTCCTCTATGCCGATTTATTCAGCCTCAGCTACCTTACAGCTCAGGCCTACATGCCCCCCCCAAGCCTCGGGCTTTACTAGCGCGGCTGCGCTTACCATCGACGCCGATTGACTCGGCTACATCAGCACGGCATCGACCGTGCTATTCTTGGCGCCGACCCCGATGCCAAATTAACTAGGCTCCAACTTGGACAGCACCTCGACGCCGACCCTGATGCCAATTGATTGGCACCAGTGGCAAACACATTTGCCACCCTTCCCAATGCCGATTAAACTCGTCAGAACACTGACCTTGGCGCCGATAGACTTGGCACTGACTGCCTGGCACCAATGGCGCTTTCTCGACGCCGATACACTCAGCACAGATTAATAGCCAGGAGCACACAAGATCGTCACCGACACCAATATGCAGCACCAACGCTCGCGCCATGTCAGTGTGCTAGACAGGGTCCTCCACTGGCTTTCACCAGTGTGACCAGTGTGCGACCGAACATTCCTCCTGCTCCAGGTGCCTAGGGCCAAATCACACGGCCAGGGCGCTGGCGGATGAGTTTGACTGCTCTCCCTGCCGTACGTTCTCAAAACTAACTAAGCGCAGGAGAGCAACCCTCTCCCCAGCACAGTCTCTCTCCTTGGGGCAGGGGAGAATGAGGTCAGTGGTCCAAGTGACCAGGGAGCTCCCCAATACTCCTGGATTATCTTCACCCTCCCCACCACCGGTGCAGAGGCGTAGACACCCGTCAATGGAGGTGAGATGGTCACCGCCTAGGCGACACCGCTCAAGGGGACGTTCCCCAGGAGGCAGGCAGTCTCCAAGGAGGTACCACTGGTGGAGATGGTGAGGGCCCACCAGACCATGCTAGAGACCCTCCTGAAGTCTTCCCCCTACCACCAGACAGCCTCAACTTCCCCATTCGCGCTCCCCATCCCTGGTCCCACCGAGACCCTCAAGCCCAGGTGAGCTGTCTTTCACAGCATCGAGGTCAGACTCGCCACTTAAATTGGGCAGGCTACAGCGGGGGACTCTATACCAGCCCTTCCGCATATTTCACAGTGCGCAGCTGCTGCCACGGATGTTCCCTGGTCGGCAGAGCAGGAGGGGGGAAAGGGAACCAGTTTTTAAAACAGAAAGGGCACCCACAGCAAGCCCTATCCTCGTGCCAGGACTTCCCAGAACTGGTTCAATCATCTTGGAGGAGCCTGGCGTCCCCTCCCTCAGGCTCCAGAGCAGTAGAGTCCCTGCTGCACACTGCAGGATCCCAAGAAGATGGCCTAGGCACATTCCCTACCATTGGGGAAACGGTCACGGTACTAGTGCAAGGTTCCACCTTCATCAGAGGGGACAAAGACCCCACTTGCCCGTCCAAGACCTGTGGGCCTACTGACTCTATGCTCAAGAAAGCATATGCATCAGCAGCGTTATCAGTCTGGGCAGCCAATGCAATGGCCATACTGGTCCTGTACCAGTCACAGCTGGCAGAGAGGCTGGAGCAGCGGGCAACTGAGGCGGACATGGGAGAGCTCCAGGCGGTGACAAAGGCAATTACTGACCTAATGGGGGAGATAGGTCAGGCATCAGGCAGGTCTCTAGCGGCACTGGTAGCCGCTCGCAGACACCTCTGGCTAACCCAGGCCAAGGTCGTGGAGACCGAGAAGGTAGTGCTGTTAGATACCCCTATTACACCTGGGCAGACATTCAAAGCGACCACTGATGTGAGCCTTGAGAGGTCCCACAAGGCCACGGAGGTCGCTTTGAAATTCTTGCGCCTTCCTGCCTACCGCCAGCACCCAAGGTGGCCTTCACAGCCTACAGGGGCAACTGGGCCTGAACGTCACCCTCCACCCCAGAACAAGCAAGCAGGCAGAAGAAACAGCCAGGGTGTACCGGTTCTCCGGCTGGAGACCGAGGCCGGGGCCTAAGAAAGATATAAGAACATAAGAACATAAGAAAGTTTACAAACGAGAGGAGGCCATTCGGCCCATCTTGCTCGTTTGGTTGTTAGTAGCTTATTGATCCCAAAATCTCATCAAGCAGCTTCTTGAAGGATCCCAGGGTGTCAGCTTCAACAACATTACTGGGGAGTTGATTCCAGACCCTCACAATTCTCTGTGTAAAAAAGTGTCTCCTATTTTCTGTTCTGAATGCCCCTTTTTCTAAACTCCATTTGTGACCCCTGGTCCTTGTTTCTTTTTTCAGGCTGAAAAAGTCCCTTGGGTCGACACTGTCAATACCTTTTAGAATTTTGAATGCTTGAATTAGGTCGCCACGTAGTCTTCTTTGTTCAAGACTGAACAGATTCAATTCTTTTAGCCTGTCTGCATATGACTTGCCTTTTAAGCCCGGAATAATTCTGGTCGCTCTTCTTTGCACTCTTTCTAGAGCAGCAATATCTTTTTTATAGTGAGGTGACCAGAACTGCACACAATATTCAAGATGAGGTCTTACAAGTGCATTGTACAGTTTTAACATTACTTCCCTTGATTTAAATTCAACACTTTTCACAATGTATCCGAGCATCTTGTTAGCCTTTTTTATAGCTTCCCCACATTGCCTAGATGAAGACATTTCTGAGTCAACAAAAACTCCTAGGTCTTTTTCATAGATTCCTTCTCCAATTTCAATATCTCCCATATGATATTTATAATGTACATTTTTATTTCCTGCGTGCAGTACCTTACACTTTTCTCTATTAAATGTCATTTGCCATGTGTCTGCCCAGTTCTGAATCTTGTCTAGATCATTTTGAATGACCTTTGCTGCTGCAACAGTGTTTGCCACTCCTCCTACTTTTGTGTCGTCTGCAAATTTAACAAGTTTGCTTACTATACCAGAATCTAAATCATTAATGTAGATTAGGAATAGCAGAGGACCTAATACTGATCCCTGTGGTACACCGCTGGTTACCACACTCCATTCTGAGGTTTTTCCTCTAATCAGTACTTTCTGTTTTCTACATGTTAACCACTCCCTAATCCATGTACATGTGTTTCCTTGAATCCCAACTGCGTTCAGTTTGAGAATTAATCTTTTGTGCGGGACTTTGTCAAAAGCTTTCTGGAAATCTAAATAAACCATGTCATATGCTTTGCAATTATCCATTATCGATGTTGCATCCTCAAAAAAATCAAGCAAGTTAGTTAGGCACGATCTCCCTTTCCTAAAACCATGTTGACTGTCCCCCAGTACCCTGTTACCATAAAGGTAATTTTCCATTTTGGATCTTATTATAGTTTCCATAAGTTTGCATATAATAGAAGTCAGGCTTACTGGTCTGTAGTTACCTGGTTCAGTTTTGTTTCCCTTTTTGTGGATCGGTATTACGTTTGCAATTTTCCAGTCTGTCGGTACCACCCCTGTGTCAAGAGACTGCTGCATGATCTTGGTTAGCAGTTTGTAAATTACTTCTTTCATTTCTTTGAGTACTACTGGGAGGATCTCATCCGGCCCAGGGGATTTGTTTATTTTAAGAGCTCCTAGTCCCTTTAACACTTCTGCCTCAGTTATGCTAAAGTTATTTAAAACTGGATAGGAACTGGATGACATGTGGGGCATGTTGTCAGTATCTTCCTTTGTAAAAACTTGTGAAAAGTAATCATTTAATATATTTGCTATTTTTTTTTCTTCATCTACGATTTTGCCATTTGTATCTCTTAAACATTTAATCTCCTCTTTGAATGTTCTCTTGCTGTTGTAATATTGGAAAAACATTTTGGAATTGGTTTTAGCTCCCTTAGCAATGTTCATTTCTATTTCTCTCTTGGCCTTTCTAACTTCCTTTTTGACTTGCGTTTGCAGTTCTGTGTACTCTTTCTGCGTACTTTCTTTTTGGTCCTTTTTTAATGCTCTGTAAAGTGCCTTTTTTCGCTGAATATTTTTTTTAATTGATCTATTAAACCATTTTGGCAATTTAGTTTTACATTTAGATTTGTCTACTTTAGGGATATAATTGTTTTGCGCCTCTAGTACTACATTTTTGAAGAACAACCATCCTTCTTCTGTGGGTGTTTTCTCTATTTTACTCCAATCTACTTCTGTTAGTCTCTGTTTCATACCTTCATAGTTTGCTTTTCTAAAATTGTAAACCTTAGCTTTAGTCTTTACTTTTGGGGATTTAAAAAACACTTCAAATGAGACCATGTTGTGGTCTGAGTTTGCCAGTGGTTCTCTGACCTCTGTTTTAGTTATTCTGTCTTCGTTATTTGAAAAGACTAAATCAAGGCATGCCTCCCCTCTAGTCGGTGCCTTGACAAATTGTGTTAGGAAGCAGTCATTTGTCATTTCCACCATTTCTATTTCATCCTTCGCGCTACCCACCGGGTTTTCCCATTTTATTTGGGGGAAGTTGAAATCCCCCATTAGTATGGCTTCTCCTTTGCTACACACATTTCTAATGTCATTGTATAACAGATTATTGTGCTCACCGTCTGAATCTGGCGGTCTATAGCATGCTCCTATTATTATGCCTTTTGAATTTTTGTCTGTTATTCTGACCCATATTGATTCGGTTTTATTTTCTTTGTCCAGGTTTAACACCTGGGCTTCAAGACTGTTTCTTATGTATAGCGCTACCCCTCCTCCTCTTCTGTCCTGCCTGTCTTTCCTATACAGTGTATACCCACAAATATTATATTCGTCCCCATCACTCTCAGATAACCACGTTTCTGTAACACCTATCACATCATAGTTACCTGTTAGTGCAGTAGCTTCAAGTTCTAGAATTTTGTTTCTGATACTTCTAGCATTTAGATAAATACATTTAATGGTTGTCTTACCTGAGTTGTTGTTCTTGTTTTGATGCGGTCTCCCTTCTGTTTTTTTGTTGATTTCTCCCCCCTTCCTTTCTAGTTTAAATGCTTCCGAACCTGCTCGAGGATCTTTTCTCCGAGTAGACTAGTTCCCTTGTTATTTAAATGCAGTCCATCCCGTCTATACAGATAGTCCTCGTTGTAGAATGTGGTCCAATGATCAAGATAGGTGAAGCCTTCCCGTGTGCACCACGTCTTCAGCCATTCGTTTTGATTAATTATTTCCAGCTGTCCATATGGTCCTTTGCAAGGTGCGGGTAGTATACCAGAAAATACCACAGTTTTGGTTTTCTCTTTTAATTTCCTTCCTAGCTCTCTGAATTTGTTTTGCAGGGATTTTGGTCTGTCTCTTCCAATGTTGTTTGTACCGATGTGGACGACTACTACCGGGTCGTCTCCTGTTCGTTCTAGGAGCCTGTCCACGTTCTCAGTGATGTGCTTGACCGAGGCTCCTGGAAGGCAGCACACTGTTGTAGTAAGGGGGTCCAAACTGCGAACTGAACTTGCTGTGTTTCTCAATATGGAGTCCCCAACAATCATGACCTCCCTTCTTTTTGCTGTCTGGTCACCACTGTCAATAGGGTCCTGGATGTTGTTCCTTTCATTCTCTTGTTGTTGGTTCTGCTCATCAAAATTCTGAAGTGACTCAAATCTGTTGGTTGTTTTGATTTCTGGTGGTGGTGTTTGACGAAGTTTCTTTTTTTCCCTGCTTCTGCCTACCTGAACCCAGCTGTTCTGACCTTCTATCTCCCTGGTGGCTTTCAGTCTGTTAGGGGTGATGCAGACTTCCATGAATTGTGGGTGTGCCAGTTCCTCAAGATCCTGTTGCTGTCTCACTTCTTCCAGCTCCATTTCTAGCATACTTACTAGTTTATGCAAATCCTGGATCGCGCGGCACTTTACGCACACTTGGTTTAGCTCCGCTGGGTTTTCTCGGATTTCCCACATCAAGCAGGTGTCACAGATTACTGGCTTGAAGACCATGTTGAGGTTTTTTTTTTTTTTAAGTTTAGTTTCTTCTGCAGCTGTCAACCTGCTTTCAAACTGCTTCGAAACTGCTCTGTACTTTTCCACGCCTGTACTTCTCCCACTCGCTGTCGCTGGGAAGACTGCCTCGTTTAACTGCGTTGTTCTGCTGTGCTGTTGGCTCCTCCCCTCGCCCGTGTCTCAAAACGGCGCTGAATTTGAATCAGCTGCTCCGAGTTTCAGCTTGTTTATTATCAGAAAAACACACGCGGCTGTTTGACTTTGAGCTGCTGCTGTGTTTCCCCAGTGTCCTCTATTTTCTGATTAAAGCAATTCAAGATGCAATTTCTCCTTTCTGCTTCGAAACTGCTCTGTACTTTTCCATGCCTGTACTTCTCCCACTCGCTGTCGCTGGGAAGACTGCCTCGTTTAACTGCGTTGTTCTGCTGTGCTGTCGGCTCCTCCCCTCGCCCGTGTCTCAAAACGGCGCTGAATTTGAATCAGCTGCTCTGAGTTTCAGCTTGTTTGTTATCAGAAAAACACACGCGGCTGTTTGACTTTGAGCTGCTGCTGTGTTTCCCCAATGTCCTCTATTTTCTGATTAAAGCAATTCAAGATGCAATTTCTCCTTTCTGCTTCGAAACTGCTCTGTACTTTTCCACGCCTGTACTTCTCCCACTCGCTGTCGCTGGGAAGACTGCCTCGTTTGGCCTGGACACTCGCACCAGCCAGTGTCGACCCCCCCCCAAGCCCAAGGGAGACCGCCCCTGAGGGTCTTTGGCTGCAACCTTCCCCCCTCATAACCGGACTGACCACTGGACATGACCCATGGCAAGGCTGACAATCAGACATGGTTACGCTCTGCAATTCCCCTTCAAGGATGTGCTCCTTACCACCGTCGAACCAGCGTGCGTAATTTTCCTTCAACAGGAGATCGCCAATATTCAACAGAAGACTGCTGTGCACTTGGTAAACCCTGTGATGCCCTAGAAGGTTTCTACTCCAGGTACTTCCTGGTGCTCAAGAGGGAAGGCGGTTTCAGACCTATTCTGGCCCTCAGGGTCCTCAACATGTTCCTCAAACAAAGGAAGTTCAACATGTTGACCGCACAGCGTATCCGTTCAGCTGGGTGACTGGTTCACATCAATCGACCTGTAAGATGCCTACTTCCATGTCCCGATTCATCCCACGCACAGAAAATATCTACGCTTCGCCTTTCAAGGCAACGTGTACGAATTCTGCATGCTGCCATTTGGCCTCTCGCTGGCGTCCCACACATTTTCAAAGTGCGTGGATGCAGCACTGGCTCCTCTCAGACTGCGAGGTATTTGGGTCCTGAACTATCTGGATGATTGGCTTTTTTTGTGCGCTTTCCAAAGCACGTGCAGAGGCATACACCAGGCAGGTCATAGATCATGTGACAAAGTTAAGGCTCTCCATACATCAACAGAAGAGCAACTTTGTACCATCTCAGTCCGCAGTGTTCCTGGGGATCAAATTGAACTCTATGAACATGCTTGCCTCAATGTCGGAAGACTGGATTCGGTCATTGGAAGTCACACTCTCCCAATTCAGAGAGGACGCTCTTCTACAAGTCAAAATATTCCAAAGGTTGTTG